>NC_074678.1:2857538-3077538 GCF_029448725.1 Salvelinus fontinalis | reverse complement strand
AGAGAGAGATGGAGAGAGAGAGATGGGGAGAGAGAGAGAGAGAGACGGGGAGAGAAAGAGAGAAATGGAGAGAGAGATGGGGAGAGAGAGATGGGGAGAGAGAGATGGGGAGAGAGAGATGGGGAGAGAGAGAAAGGGAGAGAGAGAAAGGGAGAGAGAGATGGGGAGAGAGAGATGGGGAGAGAGAGATGGGGAGAGAGAGAACGGGAGAGAGAGATGGGGAGAGAGAGAAGGGGAGAGAGAGATGCAGAGAGAGATGGGGAGAGAGAGATGGGGAGAGAGAAAGGGAGAGAGAGATGGGGAGAGAGAGAAAGGGAGAGAGAGATGGGGAGAGAGAGATGGGGAGAGAGAAAGGGAGAGAGAAGGGGAGAGAGAGATGGGGAGAGAGAGATGGGGAGAGAAAGAAAGGGAGAGAGAAAGAAAGGGAGAGAGAAGGGGAGAGAGAGATGGGGAGAGAAAGAAAGGGAGAGAGAGAAAGGGAGAGAGAGATGGGGAGAGAGAGAGATGTGGAGAGAGAAAGGGAGAGAGAGAAAGGGAGAGAGAGATGGGGAGAGAGAGAAAGGGAGAGAGAGATGGGGAGAGAAAGAAAGGGAGAGAGATGGGGAGAGAGAGATGGGGAGAGAGAGATGGGGAGAGAGAGATGGGGAGAGAGAGATGGGGAGAGAGAGATGGGGAGAGAGAGATGGGGAGAGAGAGATGGGGAGAGAGAGAAAGGGAGACAGAGATGGGGAGACAGAGATGGGGAGACAGAGATGGGGAGACAGAGATGGGGAGACAGAGATGGGGAGACAGAGATGGGGAGACAGAGATGGGGAGACAGAGATGGGGAGACAGAGATGGGGAGAGAGAGAAAGGGAGAGAGAGAAAGGGAGAGAGAGAGATGGGGAGAGAGAGAAAGGGAGAGAGAAGGGGAGAGAGAGATGGGGAGAGAAAGAAAGGGAGAGAGAGGGGAGAGAGAGATGGGGAGAGAAAGAAAGGGAGAGAGATGGGGAGAGAGAGAAAGGGAGAGAGATGTGGAGAGAGAGATGGGGAGAGAGAGATGGGGAGAGAGAGATGGGGAGAGAGAGATGGGGAGAGAGAGAACGGGAGAGAGAGATGGGGAGAGAGAGAAGGGGAGAGAGAGATGGGGAGAGAGAAAGGGAGAGAGAGATGGGGAGAGAGAGATGGGGAGAGAGAAAGGGAGAGAGAGATGGGGAGAGAGAGATGGGGAGAGAGAGAAAGGGAGAGAGAAGGGGAGAGAGAGATGGGGAGAGAAAGAAAGGGAGAGAGATGGGGAGAGAGAGAAAGGGAGAGAGAGATGTGGAGAGAGAGATGGGGAGAGAGAGATGGGGAGAGAGAGATGGGGAGAGAGAGATGGGGAGAGAGAGAACGGGAGAGAGAGATGGGGAGAGAGAGAAGGGGAGAGAGAGATGGGGAGAGAGAAAGGGAGAGAGAGATGGGGAGAGAGAGATGGGGAGAGAGAAAGGGAGAGAGAGATGGGGAGAGAGAGATGGGGAGAGAGAGAAAGGGAGAGAGAGATGGGGAGAGAGAGATGGGGAGAGAGAGATGGGGAGAGAGATGGGGAGAGAAAGAAAGGGAGAGAGAAGGGGAGAGAGAGATGGGGAGAGAGAGAAAGGGAGAGAGAGAAAGGGAGAGAGAGATGGGGAGAGAGAGATGGGGAGAGAGAAAGGGAGAGAGAGATGGGGAGAGAGAGAAAGGGAGAGAGAGATGGGGAGAGAGAGATGGGGAGAGAGAGATGGGGAGAGAGATGGGGAGAGAAAGAAAGGGAGAGAGAAGGGGAGAGAGAGATGGGGAGAGAGAGAAAGGGAGAGAGAGAAAGGGAGAGAGAGATGGGGAGAGAGAGAGATGTGGAGAGAGAAAGGGAGAGAGAGATGGGGAGAGAGAGAAAGGGAGAGAGAGAAAGGGAGAGAGAGATGGGGAGAGAAAGAAAGGGAGAGAGAGATGGGGAGAGAGAGATGGGGAGAGAGAGATGGGGAGAGAGAGATGGGGAGAGAGAGATGGGGAGAGAGAGATGGGGAGAGAGAGATGGGGAGAGAGAGATGGGGAGAGAGAGAAAGGGAGACAGAGATGGGGAGACAGAGATGGGGAGACAGAGAAGGGGAGAGAGAGATGGGGAGAGAAAGAAAGGGAGAGAGAAGGGGAGAGAGAGATGGGGAGAGAAAGAAAGGGAGAGAAAGAAAGGGAGAGAGATGGGGAGAGAGAGAAAGGGAGAGAGAGATGTGGAGAGAGAAAGGGAGAGAGAGATGGGGAGAGAGAGAAGGGGAGAGAGAGAGAGATGGGGAGAGAGAGAAAGGGGGAGAGAAGGGGAGAGAGAGATGGGGAGAGAAAGAAAGGGAGAGAGAAGGGGAGAGAGAGATGGGGAGAGAAAGAAAGGGAGAGAGATGGGGAGAGAGAGAAAGGGAGAGAGAGATGTGGAGAGAGAAAGGGAGAGAGAGATGGGGAGAGAGATGGGGAGAGAGAGAAAGGGAGAGAGAGATGTGGAGAGAGAGATGGGGAGAGAGAGATGGGGAGAGAGAGATGTGGAGAGAGAGAACGGGAGAGAGAGATGGGGAGAGAGAGAAGGGGAGAGAGAGATGCAGAGAGAGAAAGGGAGAGAGAGATGCAGAGAGAGAGATGGGGAGAGAGAAAGGGAGAGAGAGATGGGGAGAGAGAGAAAGGGAGAGAGAGATGGGGAGAGAGAGAAAGGGAGAGAGAGATGGGGAGAGAGAGATGGGGAGAGAGAGATGGGGAGAGAGAAAGGGAGAGAGAAGGGGAGAGAGAGATGGGGAGAGAGAGATGGGGAGAGAAAGAAAGGGAGAGAGAAGGGGAGAGAGAGATGGGGAGAGAAAGAAAGGGAGAGAGAGAAAGGGAGAGAGAGATGGGGAGAGAGAGAGATGTGGAGAGAGAAAGGGAGAGAGAGATGGGGAGAGAGAGAAAGGGAGAGAGAGAAAGGGAGAGAAAGAAAGGGAGAGAGAGATGGGGAGAGAGAGATGGGGAGAGAGAGATGGGGAGAGAGAGATGGGGAGACAGAGATGGGGAGACAGAGATGGGGAGACAGAGATGGGGAGACAGAGATGGGGAGACAGAGATGGGGAGACAGAGATGGGGAGACAGAGATGGGGAGACAGAGATGGGGAGAGAGAGAAAGGGAGAGAGAGAAAGGGAGAGAGAGAGAGATGGGGAGAGAGAGAAAGGGAGAGAGAAGGGGAGAGAGAGATGGGGAGAGAAAGAAAGGGAGAGAGAAGGGGAGAGAGAGATGGGGAGAGAAAGAAAGGGAGAGAGATGGGGAGAGAGAGAAAGGGAGAGAGAGATGTGGAGAGAGAAAGGGAGAGAGAGATGGGAAGAGAGATGGGGAGAGAGATGGGGAGAGAGAGAAAGGGAGAGAGAGATGTGGAGAGAGATGGGGAGAGAGAGAAAGGGAGAGAGAGATGGGGAGAGAGAGATGGGGAGAGAAAGAAAGGGAGAGAGAAGGGGAGAGAGAGATGGGAGAGAGAGATGGGGAGAGAAAGAAAGGGAGAAAGAGATGGGGAGAGAGAGAAAGGGAGAGAGAGAGAGAGAGAGAGAGATGGGGAGAGAGAAAGGGAGAGAGAGAGAGAGAGAGAGAGAGAGAGAGAGAGAGCGTTAACTGTTCATTTTTATTGTTTATTTCACTTTTGTTTAGTATCTATTTCACTTGCTTTGGCAACGTTAACATATGTTTCCCATGCCAATAGAGCCCTTAAATTGAGAGAGAGAGAGAGAGAGACAGAGAGAGAAAATAAGTAGGGTAATGGTAGTTTAATGAGGCCTGGTCAAGGTTGAACCTCTGGTCAGGGCCAAAACTGACAATCACCAAAGCCCTCTAAAAGCCCTCTAAAAGCCCTCTGACACTGAAGGGCTGAAACAAGTGTGAACAGACCACACACGAAAGGGTAATGATATGCAGAGCAAACAGACCACACACACAGAGGTGAGAGACTTGACCTGAGCTGAGATACCATAGACCAATCGAATATCAGCATGCCGTGTCTCTAACCCATTCCGTAAGTGAAGGCAGAAGAGCGTTAATGAGAAGCCAGTGAACGGCAGGTAGCACATAGCCCCTTGTTACGAGTCCTGTCCTGTAGTTGGACTGAGATGAAAGCCTTTACTGTCAGGTAGTTCCAGGTACTTTTACTGTCCTTTAGTTCTTCTGAAAACGAACACATCTCACTCATGTCATTAAGATCTCTCTCTCTCTCTGTGTGTGCAATGTTTCTCACTGCTGCCAGGGAGGACCACTCTCACCTCTTACCCCATGGGTTCTGTTGCCATGACATCAGAGTACATCAGTGTGTGTAACCTGTTTACCAGAGCTGTGACCTCCTCTACCCTGGAGGACACAGCCCAGATCACACTCGCATTAGCCTCCATTAAGTGGGCTTTCACGCTTTCTCTCAGTCCGTATTTTGTTTGAACCTGTACATAACCAGGAGAGTAGCCATGAGACACAGAGCGTATTATACAAGAAGGCAGGAGCAGTCAGTACACCACGACAACATGCAGGTGTATCTCTCTAAATCAGTCCGCCTGAGTCCGTTCTCAGATCTACATTACTATAGTGTTTTCATGTCCCACCCTCTGGCCTGTACTGGCCTGTTCTATAGTGTTATCATGTCTCACCCTCTGGTCTGTTCTATAGTGTTATCATGTCTCACCCTCTGGTCTGTTCTATAGTGGTATCATGTCTCACCCTCTGGTCTGTTCTATAGTGGTATCATGTCTCACCCTCTGGTCTGTTCTATAGTGGTATCATGTCTCACCCTCTGGCCTGTTCTATAGTGTTATCATGTCTCACCCTCTGGTCTGTTCTATAGTGTTATCATGTCTCACCCTCTGGCCTGTACTGGCCTGTTCTATAGTCTTATGATGTCTCACCCTCTGGCCTGTTCTATAGTGTTATCATGTCTCACCCTCTGGTCTGTTCTATAGTGGTATCATGTCTCACCCTCTGGCCTGTACTGGCCTGTTCTATAGTGTTATCATGTCTCACCCTCTGGTCTGTTCTATAGTGGTATCATGTTTCACCCTCTGGTCTGTTCTATAGTGGTATCATGTCTCACCCTCTGGCCTGTTCTATAGTGGTATCATGTCTCACCCTCTGGCCTGTACTGGTCTGTTCTATAGTGTTATCATGTCTCACCCTCTGGTCTGTTCTATAGTTTTATCATGTCTCACCCTCTGGTCTGTTCTATAGTGTTATCATGTCTCACCCTCTGGCCTGTACTGGCCTGTTCTATAGTGGTATCATGTCTCACCCTCTGGTCTGTTCTATAGTGTTATCATGTCTCACCCTCTGGTCTGTTCTATAGTGTTATCATGTCTCACCCTCTGGTCTGTTCTATAGTGGTATCATGTCTCACCCTCTGGTCTGTTCTATAGTGGTATCATGTCTCACCCTCTGGCCTGTTCTATAGTGGTATCATGTCTCACCCTCTGGTCTGTTCTATAGTGGTATCATGTCTCACCCTCTGGTCTGTTCTATAGTAGTATCATGTCTCACCCTCTGGTCTGTTCTATAGTGGTATCATGTCTCACCCTCTGGTCTGTTCTATAGTGGTATCATGTCTCACCCTCTGGTCTGTTCTATAGTGGTATCATGTCTCACCCTCTGGTCTGTTCTATAGTGGTATCATGTCTCACCCTCTGGTCTGTTCTATAGTGGTATCATGTCTCACCCTCTGGCCTGTTCTATAGTGGTATCATGTCTCACCCTCTGGCCTGTTCTATAGTGGTATCATGTCTCACCCTCTGGCCTGTACTGGTCTGTTCTATAGTGTTATCATGTCTCACCCTCTGGTCTGTTCTATAGTGTTATCATGTCTCACCCTCTGGTCTGTTCTATAGTGTTATCATGTCTCACCCTCTGGCCTGTACTGGCCTGTTCTATAGTGGTATCATGTCTCACCCTCTGGTCTGTTCTATAGTGTTATCATGTCTCACCCTCTGGACTGTTCTATAGTGTTATCATGTCTCACCCTCTGGTCTGTTCTATAGTGGTATCATGTCTCACCCTCTGGTCTGTTCTATAGTGGTATCATGTCTCACCCTCTGGCCTGTTCTATAGTGGTATCATGTCTCACCCTCTGGTCTGTTCTATAGCGTTATCATGTCTCACCCTCTGGCCTGTTCTATAGTGGTATCATGTCTCACCCTCTGGCCTGTTCTATAGTGGTATCATGTCTCACCCTCTGGTCTGTTCTATAGTGGTATCATGTCTCACCCTCTGGTCTGTTCTATAGTGGTATCATGTCTCACCCTCTGGTCTGTTCTATAGTGGTATCATGTCTCACCCTCTGGTCTGTTCTATAGTGGTATCATGTCTCACCCTCTGGTCTGTTCTATAGTGGTATCATGTCTCACCCTCTGGTCTGTTCTATAGTGGTATCATGTCTCACCCTCTGGTCTGTTCTATAGTGGTATCATGTCTCACCCTCTGGCCTGTTCTATAATGGTATCATGTCTCACCCTCTGGCCTGTTCTATAGTGGTATCATGTCTCACCCTCTGGCCTGTACTGGTCTGTTCTATAGTGTTATCATGTCTCACCCTCTGGTCTGTTCTATAGTGTTATCATGTCTCACCCTCTGGTCTGTTCTATAGTTTTATCATGTCTCACCCTCTGGTCTGTTCTATAGTGTTATCATGTCTCACCCTCTGGCCTGTACTGGCCTGTTCTATAGTGGTATCATGTCTCACCCTCTGGTCTGTTCTATAGTGTTATCATGTCTCACCCTCTGGTCTGTTCTATAGTGTTATCATGTCTCACCCTCTGGTCTGTTCTATAGTGGTATCATGTCTCACCCTCTGGTCTGTTCTATAGTGGTATCATGTCTCACCCTCTGGCCTGTTCTATAGTGGTATCATGTCTCACCCTCTGGTCTGTTCTATAGTGGTATCATGTCTCACCCTCTGGTCTGTTCTATAGTGGTATCATGTCTCACCCTCTGGTCTGTTCTATAGTGGTATCATGTCTCACCCTCTGGTCTGTTCTATAGTGGTATCATGTCTCACCCTCTGGTCTGTTCTATAGTGGTATCATGTCTCACCCTCTGGTCTGTTCTATAGTGGTATCATGTCTCACCCTCTGGTCTGTTCTATAGTGGTATCATGTCTCACCCTCTGGCCTGTTCTATAGTGGTATCATGTCTCACCCTCTGGCCTGTTCTATAGTGGTATCATGTCTCACCCTCTGGCCTGTACTGGTCTGTTCTATAGTGTTATCATGTCTCACCCTCTGGTCTGTTCTATAGTGTTATCATGTCTCACCCTCTGGTCTGTTCTATAGTGTTATCATGTCTCACCCTCTGGCCTGTACTGGCCTGTTCTATAGTGGTATCATGTCTCACCCTCTGGTCTGTTCTATAGTGTTATCATGTCTCACCCTCTGGTCTGTTCTATAGTGTTATCATGTCTCACCCTCTGGTCTGTTCTATAGTGGTATCATGTCTCACCCTCTGGTCTGTTCTATAGTGGTATCATGTCTCACCCTCTGGCCTGTTCTATAGTGGTATCATGTCTCACCCTCTGGTCTGTTCTATAGTGGTATCATGTCTCACCCTCTGGTCTGTTCTATAGTGGTATCATGTCTCACCCTCTGGTCTGTTCTATAGTGGTATCATGTCTCACCCTCTGGTCTGTTCTATAGTGGTATCATGTCTCACCCTCTGGTCTGTTCTATAGTGGTATCATGTCTCACCCTCTGGTCTGTTCTATAGTGGTATCATGTCTCACCCTCTGGTCTGTTCTATAGTGGTATCATGTCTCACCCTCTGGCCTGTTCTATAGTGGTATCATGTCTCACCCTCTGGCCTGTTCTATAGTGGTATCATGTCTCACCCTCTGGCCTGTACTGGTCTGTTCTATAGTGTTATCATGTCTCACCCTCTGGTCTGTTCTATAGTGTTATCATGTCTCACCCTCTGGTCTGTTCTATAGTGTTATCATGTCTCACCCTCTGGTCTGTTCTATAGTGTTATCATGTCTCACCCTCTGGCCTGTACTGGCCTGTTCAATAGTGGCATCATGTCTCACCCTCTGGTCCGTTATATAGTGTTATCATGTCTCACCCTCTGGTCTGTTCTATAGTGGTATCATGTCTCACCCTCTGGCCTGTTCTATAGTGTTATCATGTCTCACCCTCTGGTCTGTTCTATAGTGGTATCATGTCTCACCCTCTGGTCTGTTCAATAGTGGTATCATGTCTCACCCTCTGGTCTGTTCTATAGTGTTATCATGTCTCACCCTCTGGCCTGTTCTATAGTGTTATCATGTCTCACCCTCTGGCCTGTTCTATAGTGTTATCATGTCTCACCCTCTGGTCTGTTCTATAGTGTTATCATGTCTCACCCTCTGATCTGTTCTATAGTGGTATCATGTCTCACCCTCTGGTCTGTTCTATAGTGTTATCATGTCTCACCCTCTGGCCTGTACTGGCCTGTTCTATAGTGGTATCATGTCTTACCCTCTGGTCTGTTCTATAGTGTTATCATGTCTCACCCTCTGATCTGTTCTATAGTGGTATCATGTCTCACCCTCTGGTCTGTTCTATAGTGTTATCATGTCTCACCCTCTGATCTGTTCTATAGTGGTATCATGTCTCACCCTCTGGCCTGTACTGGCCTGTTCTATAGTGTTATCATGTCTCACCCTCTGGTCTGTTCTATAGTGTTATCATGTCTCACCCTCTGGCCTGTTCTATAGTGCTATCATGTCTCACCCTCTGGTCTGTTCTATAGTGTTATCATGTCTCACCCTCTGGTCTGTTCTATAGTGTTATCATGTCTCACCCTCTGGTCTGTTCTATAGTGTTATCATGTCTCACCCTCTGGCCTGTACTGGCCTGTTCTATAGTGTTATCATGTCTCACCCTCTGGTCTGTTCTATAGTGTTACCATGTCTCACCCTCTGGTCTGTTCTATAGTGTTATCATGTCTCACCCTCTGGTCTGTTCTATAGTGTTATCATGTCTCACCCTCTGGTCTGTTCTATAGTGTTATCATGTCTCACCCTCTGATCTGTTCTATAGTGGTATCATGTCTCACCCTCTGGTCTGTTCTATAGTGGTATCATGTCTCACCCTCTGGCCTGTACTGGTCTGTTCTATAGTGTTATCATGTCTCACCCTCTGGTCTGTTCTATAGTGTTATCATGTCTCACCCTCTGGCCTGTACTGGCCTGTTCTATAGTGTTATCATGTCTCACCCTCTGGCCTGTACTAGCCTGTTCTATAGTGGTATCATGTCTCACCCTCTGGTCTGTTCTATAGTGTTATCATGTCTCACCCTCTGGTCTGTTCTATAGTGTTATCATGTCTCACCCTCTGATCTGTTCTATAGTGGTATCATGTCTCACCCTCTGGTCTGTTCTATAGTGTTATCATGTCTCACCCTCTGGTCTGTTCTATAGTGT
Organism: Salvelinus fontinalis; assembly: GCF_029448725.1. Taxonomy (NCBI): domain Eukaryota; kingdom Metazoa; phylum Chordata; class Actinopteri; order Salmoniformes; family Salmonidae; genus Salvelinus; species Salvelinus fontinalis. Next base: position 3,068,131 of record NC_074678.1, on the reverse strand, counting down.
TATCATGTCTCACCCTCTGATCTGTTCTATAGTGGTATCATGTCTCACCCTCTGGTCTGTTCTATAGCGTTATCATGTCTCACCCTCTGGTCTGTTCTATAGTGGTATCATGTCTCACCCTCTGGCCTGTTCTATAATGGTATCATGTCTCACCCTCTGGTCTGTTCTATAGCGTTATCATGTCTCACCCTCTGGCCTGTTCTATAGTGTTATCATGTCTCACCCTCTGGTCTGTTCTATAGTGTTATCATGTCTCACCCTCTGGTCTGTTCTATAGTGTTATCATGTCTCACCCTCTGATCTGTTCTATAGTGGTATCATGTCTCACCCTCTGGTCTGTTCTATAGCGTTATCATGTCTCACCTTCTGGTCTGTTCTATAGTGGTATCATGTCTCACCCTCTGACCTGTTCTATAATGGTATCATGTCTCACCCTCTGACCTGTTCTATAGCGTTATCATGTATCACCCTCTGGCCTGTTCTATAGTGTTATCATGTCTCACCCTCTGGTCTGTTCTATAGTGTTATCATGTCTCACCCTCTGGTCTGTTCTATAGTGGTATCATGTCTCACCCTCTGGTCTGTTCTATAGTGGTATCATGTCTCACCCTCTGGTCTGTTCTATAGTGGTATCATGTCTCACCCTCTGGTCTGTTCTATAGCGTTATCATGTCTCACCCTCTGGCCTGTTCTATAGTGTTATCATGTCTCACCCTCTGGTCTGTTCTATAGTGTTATCATGTCTCACCCTCTGATCTGTTCTATAGTGGTATCATGTCTCACCCTCTGGTCTGTTCTATAGTGTTATCATGTCTCACCCTCTGGCCTGTACTGGCCTGTTCTATAGTGGTATCATGTCTCACCCTCTGGTCTGTTCTATAGTGTTATCATGTCTCACCCTCTGGTCTGTTCTATAGTGGTATCATGTCTCACCCTCTGGTCTGTTCTATAGTGTTATCATGTCTCACCCTCTGATCTGTTCTATAGTGGTATCATGTCTCACCCTCTGGCCTGTACTGGCCTGTTCTATAGTGTTATCATGTCTCACCCTCTGGTCTGTTCTATAGTGTTATCATGTCTCACCCTCTGGCCTGTTCTATAGTGTTATCATGTCTCACCCTCTGGTATGTTCTATAGTGGTATCATGTCTCACCCTCTGGCCTGTTCTATAGTGTTATCATGTCTCACCCTCTGGTCTGTTCTATAGTGTTATCATGTCTCACCCTCTGGTCTGTTCTATAGTGGTATCATGTCTCACCCTCTGGCCTGTTCTATAGTGGTATCATGTCTCACCCTCTGGTCTGTTCTATAGTGTTATCATGTCTCACCCTCTGGCCTGTACTGGCCTGTTCTATCGTGTTATCATGTCTCACCCTCTGGCCTGTTCTATAGTGGTATCATGTCTCACCCTCTGGCCTGTTCTATAGTGTTATCATGTCTCACCCTCTGGTCTGTTCTATAGTGTTATCATGTCTCACCCTCTGGCCTGTTCTATAGTGGTATCATGTCTCACCCTCTGGTCTGTTCTATAGTGTTATCATGTCTCACCCTCTGGCCTGTACTGGCCTGTTCTATAGTGGCATCATGTCTCACCCTCTGGCCTGTACTGGCCTGTTCTATAGTGTCATCATGTCTCACCCTCTGGTCTGTTCTATAGTGTTATCATGTCTCACCCTCTGGCCTGTTCTATAGTGGTATCATGTCTCACCCTCTGGCCTGTACTGGCCTGTTCTATAGTGGTATCATGTCTCACCCTCTGGTCTGTTCTATAGTGTTATCATGTCTCACCCTCTGGCCTGTACTGGCCTGTTCTATAGTGTTATCATGTCTCACCCGCTGGCCTGTACTGGTCTGTTCTATAGTGTTATCATGTCTCACCCTCTGGCCTGTACTGGCCTGTTCTATAGTGGTATCATGTCTCACCCTCTGGCCTGTACTGGCCTGTTCTATAGTGGTATCATGTCTCACCCTCTGGTCTGTTCTATAGTGGTATCATGTCTCACCCTCTGGTCTGTTCTATAGTGGTATCATGTCTCACCCTCTGGTCTGTTCTATAGTGTTATCATGTCTCACCCTCTGGTCTGTTCTATAGTGGTATCATGTCTCACCCTCTGGCCTGTACTGGCCTGTTCTATAGTGGTATCATGTCTCACCCTCTGGCCTGTACTGGCCTGTTCTATAGTGGTATCATGTCTCACCCTCTGGTCTGTTCTATGGTGGTATCATGTCTCACCCTCTGGTCTGTTCTATAGTGGTATCATGTCTCACCCTCTGGTCTGTTCTATAGTGTTATCATGTCTCACCCTCTGGCCTGTACTGGCCTGTTCTATAGTGGTATCATGTCTCACCCTCTGGTCTGTTCTATAGTGTTACCATGTCTCACCCTCTGGTCTGTTCTATAGTGGTATCATGTCTCACCCTCTGGACTGTTCTATAGTGGTATCATGTCTCACCCTCTGGCCTGTACTGGCCTGTTCTATAGTGGTATCATGTCTCACCCTCTGGACTGTTCTATAGTGTTATCATGTCTCACCCTCTGGCCTGTACTGGCCTGTTCTATAGTGGTATCATGTCTCACCCTCTGGCCTGTACTGGCCTGTTCTATAGTGGTATCATGTCTCACCCTCTGGCCTGTACTGGCCTGTTCTATAGTGGTATCATGTCTCACCCTCTGGCCTGTACTGGCCTGTTCTATAGTGGTATCATGTCTCACCCTCTGGACTGTTCTATAGTGGTATCATGTCTCACCCTCTGGCCTGTACTGGCCTGTTCTATAGTGGTATCATGTCTCACCCTCTGGCCTGTACTGGCCTGTGATGGTAACCGTCTGTCCAGCATTCTTCAGAGCTGCAGCAGCCTGCTCATGGGTTGCACTGCGCAGGTCGACCCCGTTCACCTGCAACACACACGGTCAACACAGAACCACACAGGAGTTTGACCAATGATCAGCAGATGACCAGAGAGACCCAAGGCATGTCAATGGAGAACTAGTCAATCTAACCTCATCAATAAAACTCACGAATCACAAGCAATCAATAAGAGGCTAACCCGGTTTCGGTGTGTGTGTGTGTGTGTGTGTACGTACGTGTGTACGTGTGTGTGTGTGTGTGTGTGTACGTGTGTGTGCGTGCGTGTGTGTGTGTGTGTGTGTGTACGTACGTGTGTACGTGTGTGTGTGTGTGTGTGTATGCGTGTATGTTCTTACTGAGATGATGCGGTCTCCTTTGCGAAGCTCTCCACAGAGGTCAGCAGGTCCACCAGCCAGGATGAAGGAGATAAAGATCCCTTCTCCATCCTCTCCTCCTACGATGTTAAAACCCAGGCCTGTAGAACCACGATGTAACACCACCTTCCTGGGCTCCCTGGAACACACAATATATACACACACATTAGAAATACATATATATATACACACACATTAGAAATACATATATATATACACACACATTAGAAATACATATATATATACACACACATTAGAAATACATATATATATACACACACACACATTAGAAATAAATACACTATTATATACATATATACACACACATTAGAAATACATATATATACACACACATTAGAAATACATATATATACACACACATTAGAAATACATATATATATACACACACATTAGAAATACATATATATATACACACACATTAGAAATACATATATATATACACACACATTAGAAATACATATATATATACACACACATTAGAAATACATATATATATACACACACATTAGAAATACATATATATATACACACACATTAGAAATACATACACTATTATATACATATATATATATACACACACATTAGAAATACATACACTATTATATACATATATATATATACACACACATTAGAAATACATATATATATACACACACACACATTAGAAATACATACACTATTATATACATATATACACACACATTAGAAATACATACACTATTATATACATATATATATACACACACATTAGAAATACATACACTATTATATACATATATATATACACACACATTAGAAATACATACACTATTATATACATATATATATATACACACACATTATAAATATATACACTATTATATACATATATATATACACACACATTAGAAATACATACACTATTATATACATATATATATATATACACACACATTATAAATATATACACTATTATATATATATATATACACACACACATTATAAATATATACACTATTATATACATACACAGATTATAAATATATACACTATTATATACATATATACACACACACATTATAAATATATACACTATTATATACATATACACACATATATATACACTATTATACACACATATATATATATATATATATATATATATACACACACACATTATAAACATATATACATATATACACACAAATATACAAACTATTATACATATATATATATTTATACACACACACACACATATATATATATATATACTATTATATATATACACACTATTAAATACACATAAATATATATATATATACACACACACACATTATAAATATATATACTAGTATATACATACACACATATATACACACTATTATACGGATACATAAATATATACACATACATATATACACTATTATACACATAGATATACACACACAAATTATAAATATATACACTAATTTACACACTATTATACAAATACATATCTCGCATGGAATAGCCTTCATTTCTCAGAACAAGAATAGACTGACGAGTTTCAGAAGAAAGGACTTCGTTTCTGGCCATTTTGAGCCTGTAATCGAGGCCACAAATGCTGATGCTCCAGATACTCAACTAGTCTAAAGGCCAGTTTTATTGCTTCTTTAAATCAGCACAACAGTTTTCAGCCGTGCTAACATAATTGCAAAAGGGTTTTCTAATGATCAATTAGCCTTTTAAAATGATAAACTTGGATTAACTAACACAACGTGCCATTGGAACACAGGAGTGATGGTTGCTGATAATTGACCTCTGTAAGCCTATGTAGATATTCCATTTAAAAAATCTGCCGTTTCCAGCTACAAAAGTCGTTTACCACATTAACAATGTCTACACTGTATTTCTGATCAATTTGATGTTATTTTAAATGGATAAAAATGTTATTTTCTTTCAAAAACAAGGACATTTCTAAGTGACCCAAACTTTTGAACGGTAGTATATACACCATTATACACACCATTATACACACTATCACATAACACATACACACTATCACACACACACTATCACACACACACTATCACACACACACTATCACACACACACTATCACACACACACTATCACACACACACACACTATCACACACACACACACACACTATCACACACACACACACACACACACACACACACACACACACACACACACACACACACACACACACACACACACACACACACACACACACACACACACACACACACACACACACACACACAATTATATACATAACACATACACACACACACACAGTGTATATACATATACACACACACACACAGTAACAGTACACCCTGTTACACACTGACACAGACACAGTTAAAGCCCAGCCTTCCTGAAACACACACAGAACCAAAAAGGTGAAGTTTAGTTCCTCCAGTCCTATTATTGGAAGTAGCGTTCTCTCTAGTGGTGATCATGGACATTTCTGTTTGGTTGACTTGTTCAGAAAGGCTGCATTGGCATGGAGCTGCCAGCAGAGGGCACTGCCACACAGTCATTATGTTCAGCACCTTAACTTCCACTATCTCCAGTCCGCTTCACTCTTATATTACGACACTAACATCTCAACACTAGAATATCATTTAGACTCTGATATTAATCATTAGATAGATGGTATTCAATATCAATAAGATGATATAACACAGGGACAACATAATCCAGGGGAGAATGGCATGCCAGCTTCCCTGCAAGATATAGCCTCTCTCTACACAATGAGAGAACGGACATGATGAGCGTTCGACTGGATATGGTGTGAGGGACGGATCTGAAAGCTTATCAGATTTATTTCAAATGAAATTCAGCTATTGGTCCAGTCCTGGTGTACACGCGAGGTGCGGATGGCGGTGTGACGCGGGTTTTGGTAACCGCTGTGACGTCTGTTGGGTGATGCAGTTCCACTGGGTCCCGGCCTTAAATCCCTCCAATAAAGTGGATTAAATATGGTAGAATTGAGACCTGAGGCTACATCGCTGTATACCCATACAACTCTATCACCCCGCCGTGGCACTGCCCGCCATCTGCCCCGCTGCCCGATTCACTCACTGTCTCTTAATGCCACACACACACACACAGTCAAACAGTCACACACACACACAGTCGCGCACACACACACACACGGTCACACTAACACACCAATGAATGTTCAGTTAAACAAACCATACAACTCAACGCCCGATTACTTTTTAAACATTCCACCCCAAGAACAGTGCAGTGGTTTCCCTAAGTACATGCAGTAGCCAGCCAAACAGAAAAAGTAGCCAGCCAAACAGAAAAAGTAGCCAGCCAAACAGAAACAGTCCATCTCTCTCTGTCCCTAGCTATCCATCTCTCTCTGTCCCTAGCTATCCATCTCTCTCTGTCCCTAGCTATCCATCTCTCTCTGTCCCTCTCTCTCTGTCCCTAGCTATCCATCTCTCTCTGTCCCTCTCTCTCTGTCCCTAGCTATCCATCTCTCTCTGTCCCTCCCTCTGTCCCTAGCTATCCATCTCTCTCTGTCCCTAGCTATCCATCTCTCTCTGTCCCTCTCTCTCTGTCCCTAGCTATCCATCTCTCTCTGTCCCTCCCTCTGTCCCTAGCTATCCATCTCTCTCTGCCCCTCTCTCTCTGTCCCTAGCTATCCATCTCTCTCTGTCCCTCTCTCTCTGTCCCTAGCTATCCATCTCTCTCTGTCCCTAGATATCCAACTCTCTCTGTCCCTAGATATCCATCTCTCTCTGTCTCTCCCTCTGTCCCTAGCTATCAATCTCCCTCTGTCCCTAGCTATCCATCTCTCTCTTTCCCTAGCTATCCATCTCTCTCTTTCCCTCTCTCTGTCGCTCACTCTGTCCCCTAGCTATCCATCTCTCTCTGTCCCTAGCTATCCATCTCTCTCTGTCCCTAGCTATCCATCTCTCTCTGTCCCTCCCCAAAACAGTGGATTTTCTCTGAATGTCAACTAAGAACAAACCTGCTGCCTCTTTCTGTCTCCGCTTTCGTTCTCATTTCATGGCTCACGGCAACAGGAAGCGTGGAGAGGGAGCAAAGCAGAGTGACAAGACATTTGGCAGCGCGCCTCAAGAGTGCGTGTTTGTGTTCGTCTGCATGTGTGTGTGTGCAGAATGGGGAAACATAAGGATCTATTAATCCTATTTAGTGTCTGCCTCTGTCTAAGATGAAATGAATGTGTTGGTTGAAGGCTGAGAGACTGAGAGGTGGACTGTTGTGGTCAGGCAGTCTGTTCCCACTGATGACAGGACTGTATATCTCTGGCTGAGGCAGGACTGAACTGCCCAAGGTGACCAGAGCTTAGCCATGCTCTCAATCTTTCTCCCTCCCCATCTTTCTCTCTCCCCATCTTTTTCACTCTCCCCATCTTTTTCACTCTCCCCATCTTTTTCACTCTCCCCATCTTTTTCACTCTCCCCATCTTTTTCACTCTCTCTCTCTTTTTCACTCTCTCTCTCTTTTTCACTCTCTCTCTCTTTTTCACTCTCTCTCTCTTTTTCACTCTCTCTCTTTTTCACTCTCTCTCTTTTTCACTCTCCCTCCCCATCGTTCTCTCTCTCCCTCCCCATCGTTCTCTCTCTCCCTCCCCATCGTTCTCTCTCTCCCTCCCCATCGTTCTCTCTCTCCCTCCCCATCGTTCTCTCTCTCCCTCCCCATCGTTCTCTCTCTCCCTCCCCATCGTTCTCTCTCTCCCTCCCCATCGTTCTCTCTCTCCCTCCCCATCGTTCTCTCTCTCCCTCCCCATCGTTCTCTCTCTCCCTCCCCATCTTTCTCTCTCTCCCTCCCCATCTTTCTCTCTCTCCCTCCCCATCTTTCTCTCTCTCCCTCCCCATCTTTCTCTCTCTCCCTCCCCATCTTTCTCTCTCTCCCTCCCCATCTTTCTCTCTCTCCCTCCCCATCTTTCTCTCTCTCCCTCCCCATCTTTCTCTCTCTCCCTCCCCATCTTTCTCTCTCTCCCTCCCCATCTTTCTCTCTCTCCCTCCCCATCTTTCTCTCTCTCCCTCCCCATCTTTCTCTCTCTCCCTCCCCATCTTTCTCTCTCTCCCTCCCCATCTTTCTCTCTCTCCCTCCCCATCTTTCTCTCTCTCCCTCCCCATCTTTCTCTCTCTCCCTCCCCATCTTTCTCTCTCTCCCTCCCCATCTTTCTCTCTCTCCCTCCCCATCTTTCTCTCTCTCCCTCCCCATCTTTCTCTCTCTCCCTCCCCATCTTTCTCTCTCTCTCTCCCTCCCCATCTTTCCCTCTCTCTCTCCCTCCCCATCTTTCTCTCTCTCTCTCCCTCCCCATCTTTCTCTCTCTCTCTCCCTCCCCATCTTTCTCTCTCTCTCTCCCTCCCCATCTTTCTCTCTCTCTCTCCCTCCCCATCTTTCTCTCTCTCTCTCCCTCCCCATCTTTCTCTCTCTCTCTCCCTCCCCATCTTTCTCTCTCTCTCTCCCTCCCCATCTTTCTCTCTCTCTCTCCCTCCCCATCTTTCTCTCTCTCTCTCCCTCCCCATCTTTCTCTCTCTCTCTCCCTCCCCATCTTTCTCTCTCTCTCTCCCTCCCCATCTTTCTCTCTCTCTCTCCCTCCCCATCTTTCTCTCTCTCTCTCCCTCCCCATCTTTCTCTCTCTCTCTCCCTCCCCATCTTTCTCTCTCTCTCTCCCTCCCCATCTTTCTCTCTCTCTCTCCCTCCCCATCTTTCTCTCTCCCTCCCTCCCCATCTTTCTCTCTCCCTCCCTCCCCATCTTTCTCTCTCTCCCTCCCCATCTTTCTCTCTCTCCCTCCCCATCTTTCTCCATCAGTATCACCTCCCAGACATATCTCCCCAGGTTACACAGCTGGCCTCTCATTATCTTCAAAACCATTCATCGTTCATAACTTCCTCTGCCAGCTCCAGCAACAGAGAGAGGGCAGAAAGGGAGAGAGAGGGGATAGAGAGGGGGAAGAGAGAGGGGGAAGAGAGAGGGGAAAGAGAGGGAGAAGAGAGAGGGGCACAGAGAGGGAGAAGAGAGAGGGGCACAGAGAGGGAGAAGAGAGAGGGGAAAGAGAGGGGAAAGAGGGAGAAGAGATGGGAAAGAACATGAGTGGGAGAAAAAAGAAAGGGGTGGATAGCTGAAGACCTACAGAGAGAGGGATGGTGGATGAGGAGGAAGATGTGGAGGTGGAAGATAGAGGAAGATGAGAAGGAGGATGAGGAGAAAGATAAAATGGAGAAGGGTGAGGAGGAGAGGGAAGATAAAGAGGAAGAGAGGGAAGATAAAGAGGAGGAGGAAGAGGAGAGGGAAGATAAAGAGGAGGAGGAAGAGGAGAGGGAAGATAAAGAGGAGGAGGAAGAGGAGAGGGAAGATAAAGAGGAGGAGGAATATAAAGAGGAGGCAGATAATGAGGAAGATGACAGAGGAAGAGGAAGAGGAGGAAAAAAGAGGAAGATAGAGGAGGAATAGGAGGAAGAGGATACAGCACCATAACTCAGATTAAGGAGAGGAGATACAACACCATAACTCAGATTAAGGGGAGGAGATACAGCACCATAACTCAGATTAAGGGGAGGAGATACAGCACCATAACTCAGATTAAGGGGAGGAGATACAGCACCATAACTCAGATTAAGGGGAGGAGATACAGCACTATAACTCAGATTAAGGGGAGGAGATACAGCACCATAACTCAGATTAAAGGGAGTAGATACAGCACCATAACTCAGATTAAGGGGAGGAGATACAGCACCATAACTCAGATTAAGGGGAGGAGATACAGCACCATAACTCAGATTAAAGGGAGTAGATACAGCACCATAACTCAGATTAAGGGGAGTATATACAGCACCATAACTCAGATTAAGGGGAGGAGATACAGCACCATAACTCAGATTAAGGGGAGGAGATACAGCACCATAACTCAGATTAAGGGGAGTAGATACAGCACCATAACTCAGATTAAGGGGAGTAGATACAGCACAGAGTCAAGAGAAGGACAGTGACCCATTCACCACTGTACTGATGAATCTCAGCAGCAGCAACTAATAATGGCAACACACTCCCCTTGTCCATGACACTCATAAACCAACACAAACATTAACAAAACATATGAACATTTAACGCTTTGTAAAAGAAAAGGGATCAAATGACGTGTTGTATATCATCACACAGTTTACCTCGTAACCTCGTCGTCTCCTAGCATGCTCTTGGGGACGGGCGAGTAGCGTCCAGGCGTGGCGGGGGTATGGGGCCGGCTCAGGTAGTTGGAAGGGCTGATATGGTTATCCATGTGAGGGGAATACGCTAAAGAAATAACACACACACACAACCTGTATCAATATAAATGGGTCTCCGCCTCAGTGTGTAGATATATAGCGAGTTAACATTAGCGGCTAATGCTAAGAAAAGTTATAAAATGCTGCTTAGTGAGGGAGGCGCTAGGCTAATAGCTTCACCTTGAGCCGACCCTGGTACAGACAGAGGCAGAGCAGAATACTATAAAACACATGCTTTATGGCTCCTCTGACAGGGGGAGGTAATCTCCTTAAATCAAGAACACCTTCAGCAATGGCACAAGCACCACAACAGAACAATCAATAACATTGTCCAGGTGAAATACTGAAACGTTCAGCCTGGCACTGGACAGGGCTGGCCCATAGGCAACACGGCACGTTCCGCCTGGCACTGGACAGGGCTGGCCCAAAGGAAACACGGAACGTTCCGCCTGCCACTGGACAGGGCTGGCCCATAGGCAACAAAGCAAGACTGAAGTGAACTATTAAGAAATAAGGGAAAATATTTTATAATATTATAATATCATAAAATATGATTTCATTGGCATATTAAAGCAATGCTTTTAGTTTATTGAAGTGAGAAACGAGCCCAACATACGTGTCCTGAAACGAGCCCAACATACGTGTCCTGAAACGAGCCCAACATACGTGTCCTGAAACGAGCCCAACATACGTGTCCTGAAACGAGCCCAACATACGTGTCCTGAAACGAGCCCAACATACGTGTCCTGAAACGAGCCCAACATACGTGTCCTGAAACGAGCCCAACATACGTGTCCTGAAACGAGCCCGACATACGTGTCCTGAAACGAGCCCGATATACGTGTCCTGAAACGAGCCCGATATACGTGTCCTGAAACGAGCCCGATATACGTGTCCTGAAACGAGCCCGATATACGTGTCCTGAAACGAGCCCGATATACGTGTCCTGAAACGAGCCCGATATACGTGTCCTGAAACGAGCCCGATATACGTGTCCTGAAACGAGCCCAATATACGTGTCCTGAAACGAGCCCAATATACGTGTCCTGAAACGAGCCCAATATACGTGTCCTGAAACGTAAACGTGGCATGAACAGTGATTACAACCAATGTTTTCCACCAATGTCACATTTCCTCAGTCTGCAGAGAAACATGGGGACACCTACAGTCAGCTACAGTCAGGGGGACAGACAGTGGGTCACCCATGGTATATTCAGCTACAGTCAGAGGGACAGACAGTGGGTCACCCATGGTATATTCAGCTACAGTCAGGGGGACAGACAGTGGGTCACCCATGGTATGTTCACCTACAGTCAGGGGGACAGACAGTGGGTCACCCATGGTATATTCAGCTACAGTCAGGGGGACAGACAGTGGGTCACCCATGGTATATTCAGCTACAGTCAGAGGGACAGACAGTGGGTCACCCATGGTATATTCAGCTACAGTCAGGGGGACAGACAGTGGGTCACCCATGGTATATTCAGCTACAGTCAGGGGGACAGACAGTGGGTCACCCATGGTATATTCAGCTACAGTCAGGGGGACAGACAGTGGGTCACCCATGGTATGTTCACCTACAGTCAGGGGGACAGACAGTGGGTCACCCATGGTATGTTCACCTACAGTCAGGGGGACAGACAGTGGGTCACCCATGGTATATTCAGCTACAGTCAGGGGGACAGACAGTGGGTCACCCATGGTATATTCACCTACAGTCAGGGGGACAGACAGTGGGTCACCCATGGTATGTTCACCTACAGTCAGGGGGACAGACAGTGGGTCACCCATGGTATATTCAGCTACAGTCAGAGGGACAGACAGTGGGTCACCCATGGTATATTCAGCTACAGTCAGGGGGACAGACAGTGGGTCACCCATGGTATGTTCACCTACAGTCAGGGGGACAGACAGTGGGTCACCCATGGTATATTCAGCTACAGTCAGGGGGACAGACAGTGGGTCACCCATGGTATGTTCACCTACAGTCGGGGGACAGACAGTGGGTCACCCATGGTATATTCAGCTACAGTCAGGGGGACAGACAGTGGGTCACCCATGGTATATTCAGCTACAGTCAGGGGGACAGACAGTGGGTCACCCATGGTATGTTCACCTACAGTCAGGGGGACAGACAGTGGGTCACCCATGGTATATTCAGCTACAGTCAGGGGGACAGACAGTGGGTCACCCATGGTATATTCAGCTACAGTCAGGGGGACAGACAGTGGGTCACCCATGGTATATTCAGCTACAGTCAGAGGAACAGACAGTGGGTCACCCATGGTATATTCAGCTACAGTCAGGGGGACAGACAGTGGGTCACCCATGGTATATTCAGCTACAGTCAGAGGAACAGACAGTGGGTCACCCATGGTATATTCAGCTAGAGTTAAATAGCCAGCCATTCACCCTGTTTCTAAACAGGAACCCGTCCTCTTTCATTAAGAGTCTGGCTCAGATTGGACCTACTACTGTAAACTCTATTCTAATGCCTATTGGTCCAGATATAGACCCGCTGTACATTCTCCCTCCCTACTAACTCACGGTGCCCATTGGATTACTGCTGTAGCTATTGGGGTCAGCAGCAAGCGACCCGCTGTGTCTGGGTGGCCTTAACGATTACATTTGTCTTTGTCCTATATTCCTCTCAGACCCACTGACACATGTTCTGTCATAATACTGACCCTTTACACAGAATTTATACAATAATAAACTGGGCCACTAGCAAATTAGCCCTTTGAAGGATGCTAGTGGTTATCTATGGTAACACACGGGGGGAAGCTAATAATTAGCATTTTACCCCTTTTTGATGGGTTGCTAGTGGTTATCTATGGTAACACACGGGGGAAGCTAATAATTAGCATTTTACCCCTTTTTGATGGGATGCTAGTGGTTATCTATGGTAACACACGGGATGGCTAGCATTTAGCATGCATCCGTTTGGGAAGCTAGAGATATTATGTTTTCATTGATTAGCTTTCAGTCCGTAGTTCTGTGAAGTTGTGTATGGATGTAGCATCCCTCCATGGGAGTCCCACACCACACGGCTCCCTTCACATAGCCAGGGCCACGTTCAGTAGCCAAACGTTGCAGATAGAAATGCCACGAATAGAGCCGACCTGATTCCATATTGTAGGCTACATGTCAGAAAAGCATGTTTACTCTACATCGTATATTAGCATCTGAACGTTAACAAAACATCCTAATGAACACTCCCCTGCTGCCACAGCTACCCGGGATAATTGGAAACAATGGGATGACCGTGTGTGTGTGTGTGTGTGTGTGTGTGTGTGTGTGTGTGTGTGTGTGTGTGTGTGTGTGTGTGTGTGTGTGTGTGTGTGTGTGTGTGTGTGTGTGCGTGCGCGCGCACACTCACAGTTGGTGATGTCGGGGGGAGCGAAACTGTCGTTCATGAAGACACTGGTGGGCTTCGCCACTTTCAAGTAAACCACATCAGGGGTGTTTTTCAAGGCTGCCACGGCAACCTCGTGACTCACGTCCTCAAGGCAAGCGCTATTTACCTGGAGGGAGAGAGAGGTAGTCAGATGGCTCATCAGTTGGTTACAAACAGTAGGAGACATGGCAAACAAACTGTCATTGTTTTCAACATGACCTAACTGAATCGAAGTCAAGTACTTCAAGGAATCTTTTAAGTGAAGGGTTTGTTAAGTTAGCTATTGTATCAGGTGAAATTGTAAGGCAATAGTGCCCTGACCTGAGCAAGTCAACGGTAAAGGTGAAATGGTATGGTACCCATGACACTGTGCCATCAAACCAATCAACAGAGTCTTTCCTGCACTCATTTTGGATATGAATAACATGTTACGCAATTATACAATTCCTAACTATCCCAATATTTTATTTACTCAATAGTGTGAAAGGATGTCAACTTTAAGGGGGGGAGGGGGGGTTCAAAGCCTGGGGTGGTAATATCTCCATTTGAATTAAAGGGAAAGTCTCATTATGGGTCATTTGGATCAGGAGAGTCGATGGGAATCAGTCTCTACTGTGGCATTTATTGTAGACGACTTCTGAATTCCCTTTAAGATGATTGGAGGAACTTTGGAAGACTTCCTGACAATCGTCCAGAAACATCCCATGATAAATCACTGTGATGTACAACGGGATGTTTCTGGAGGATTGTCACATGACACACTGCCGGACAGACATGGAGATAGCTAATGACAAACTGTATCTACCAGAGAAGAAGACATGGTGAGCCTTCACACAAATAACCAACCCATAATGTGATAATGCTGTACCTACAAACCAATCAAGTTGACTCCATGCATGTCTGACTCTGTACCGGTACCCCCCTGTATATAGCCTCCACATTGTACTGGTACCCCCTGTATATAGCCTCCACATTGACTCTGTACCGATACCCCCTGTATATAGCCTCCACATTGACTCTGTACCGGTACCCCCTGTATATAGCCTCCACATTGACTCTGTACCGTAACACCCTGTATATAGTCTCCACGTTGACTCTGTACCGGTACCCCCTGTATATAGCCTCCACATTGACTCTGTACCGGTACCCCCTGTATATAGCCTCCACATTGACTCTGTACCGGTACCCCCTGTACATAGCCTCCACATTGACTCTGTACCGGTACCCCCTGTATATAGCCTCCACATTGACTCTGTACCGTAACACCCTGTATATAGCCTCCACATTGACTCTGTACCGGTACCCCCTGTATATAGCCTCCACATTGACTCTGTACCGTAACACCCTGTATATAGTCTCCACATTGACTCTGTACCGTAACACCCTGTATATAGCCTCCACATTGACTCTGTACCGGTACCCCCTGTATATAGCCTCCACATTGACTCTGTACCGTAACACCCTGTATATAGCCTCCACATTGACTCTGTACCGGTACCCCCCTGTATATAGCCTCCACATTGACTCTGTACCGTAACACCCTGTATATAGCCTCCACTATTGTTATTTTACTGCTGCTCTTTAATCATTTGTTATTCTTGTCTCTCTTTTTTGTGTGACATTTTCTTAAAACGGCATTGTTGGTTAAGGGCTCGTAAGTAAGCATTTCACTGTAAGGTCTACACCTACACCTATTGTATTCGGCACATATGACAATTTTTGTTGTTTTTGATTTGAGCAATGTTTAATTCGATATATGCAATATGTACTAGCTACTGGGCACAAACTGATTGAATCGATGTTGTTTCAATGTAATGTAATGTAAAAAAAAAAATATATATATATATAGCAATGTGATGATGCTGAATCAATGTGGAAAACTGATTGGATTCGCACAAAGTCACCGATGTCAAGCCTCTTAATTTGTGTCTTTTATAATAACAATATAATATGTAATTTACCAGACACTTTTTCCCTAAGTGACTTACAGTCATGCATACATATGACTGTAAGGGTGGTCCTGGGAATCAACGACATGCTCTTCCACCTGGCTAACAGGGGACCGCAACTTTAAAACTAAAACCAAATGACATGAGTCAAATTGTTGTTGATTTCAGGTCAAATTCACGTTAGTCGACAACTCAATCAAATGTCAATGTCCAGCGGGAAGTCTTTCATTAAGTAAACTCAGCAAAAAAAAAAAAAACGTCCCTTTTTCAGGACCCTGTCTTTCAAAGATAATTCGTAAAAATCAAAATAATTTCACAGATCTTCATTGTAAAGGGTTTAAACACTGTTTCCCATTCTTCCCAACCATAAACAATGAATGAACATGCACTTGTGGAATGGTTGTTAAGACACTAACAGCTTACAGACAGTAGGCAATTAAGGTCACAGTTATGAAAACTTAGGACACTAAAGCGGCCTTTCTACTGACTTTGAAAAACACCAAGAGAAAGATGCTCAGGGTCCCTGCTCATCTGCGCGAACGTGCCTTAGGCATGCTGCAAGGAGGCATGAGGACTGCAGATGTGGCCACAGAAATAAATTGCAATGTCCGTACTGTGAGACGTCTAAGAGAGCACTACAGGGAGACAGGACGGACAGCTGATCGTCCTCGCAGTGGCAGACCACGTGTAACAACACCTTCACAGGATCGGTACATCTGAACATCACACCTGCGGGACAGGTACAGGATGGCAACAGCAACTGCCCGAGTTACACCGAGTTACACCACCAATCTCTCCATCAGTGCTCAGACTGTCCGCAATAGGCTGAGAGAGGCTGGACAGGGCTTGTAGGCCTGTTGTAAGGCAGGTCCTCATCAGACATCACCGGTAACAACGTCGCCTATGGGCACAAACCCACCGTCGCTGGACCAGACAGGACTGGCAAAAAGTGCTCTTCACTGGCGTGTCGCGGTTTTGTCTCACCAGGGGTGATGGTTGGATTCGCGTTTATCGTCGAAGGAATGAGCGTTACACCGAGGCCTGTACTCTGGAGAGGGATCGATTTGGAGGCAATCCCAACTCTGTGCGTTACAGGGAAGACATCCTCCTCCCTCATGTGGTACCCTTCCTGCAGGCTCATCCTGACATGACCCTCCAGCATGACAATGCCACCAGCCATACTGCTCATTCTGTGCGTGATTTCCTGCAAGACAGGAATGTCAGTGTTCTGCCATGGCCAGCGAAGAGCCCGGATCTCAATCCCATCTAGCACGTCTGGGACCTGTTGGATCGGAGGGTAAGGGCTAGGGCCATTCCCCCCAGAAATGTCCGGAACCTTGCAGGTGCCTTGGTGGAAGAGTGGGGTAACATCTCACAGAAAGAACGGGCAAATCTGGTGCAGTCCATGAGGAGGAGATGCACTGCAGTACTTAATGCAGCTGGTGGCCACACCAGATACTGACTGTTACTTTTGATTTTGATCCCTCCCCTTTGTTCAGGGACATAATATTCCATTTCTGTTAGTCACATGTCTGTGGAACTTGTTCAGTTTATGTCTCAGTTGTTGAATCTTATGTTCATACAAATATTTACACATGTTAAGTTAGCTGAAAATAAACACAGTTGACAGTGAGAGGACGTTTCTATTTTTGCTGAGTTTAGATGTCTCTACATTGTTATGTTCTTACAGCCAGTAGTTTGTCTCCTATCTGCAGCCTCTGGTCTTTGTGTGCAGCCCCTCCCTCGATGACCTTGGTGACATAGATGCTGTTGTCTCCTGGAATGTGCTGGTTCCCTACTCCCCCCGCAATACTGAATCCTAGCCCTGAAGAGAGGGAGGGACAGAGGAGAGACGGAAAGAGCGATAAAAGAGAAAGAAAAGGGTAGAGAGAGAGGGAGGGAGAGTAGGGTAGAGAGAGAGAGAGAGAGAAAGAGAAGGGTAGAGAGAGAGGGAGAGAGAGAGAAAGAGAAGGGTAGAGAGAGAGGGAGAGAGAGAGAAAGAGAAGGGTAGAGAGCGAGGCAGGGAGAGAGAGAGAAGGGTAGAGAGCGAGGCAGGGGGAGAGAGAGAAGGGTAGAGAGCAAGGCAGGCAGAGAGAGAGAAGGGTAGAGAGCAAGGCAGGCAGAGAGAGAGAAGGGTAGAGAGCAAGGCAGGGAGAGAGAGAGAAGGGTAGAGAGCAAGGCAGGGAGAGAGAGAGAAGGGTAGAGAGCGAGGCAGGGAGAGAGAGAGAAGGGTAGAAAGGGAGGGAGAAAGAGAAGGGGAGTACATTACAACACAATATAACAGTATAAATACTATATTAATTCAGAGCAGTGGTTCCCAAACCTTTTCACTCAGGCCCCCCTTCCATCATTTTGCAGGTTTAAAGATTATTTCCTTCAATTATATACATTTTGCCATGGGGTGCAGATTTTATTTTTTTATTTAAAGCTAATTTCCTTCAATTCTATACATTTTGCCATGGGGTGGAGATTTTTTTTCTTTTTATTTAAAGCTAATTTCCTTCAATTCTACACATTTTGCCATGGGGTGGAAAGAACATTTTGCAGTTTTAAAGCACATTTCCTGCTATTCTACACATTTTGTCATGTACTAGGTGTGTTCATGTGATAGCTGAGCAACTCAAACATTACAAAAAACAGGTATCTGACATCCCACTGGGCAAAAACTGGCTGAATCAATGTTGTTTCCACGTCATTTCAACAACAAATGTGATGACGGTGAATCAAATGTGGAAAACTGATTGGATTTGAAGAAAGGTATCAACGTCAGGGCATTTCAACCTAAATCCAATGACATGGTGACATTTTTGGTTGATTTCCCATTGAATTCACATTGAATTCACGTTAGTTAAAATGAGGTCTGTGCCCAGTGGGGGGGGGGGGGGCTAGTTGATCTGGGCACGGTTCCCATAGCGTTGGAACTTAGGCTTACGAGTGTATTTAACGATGCGTCTCGCCTACAACAGCCAATGACGAAACATGCGTTTCCCAAAACAACCACGCAGAGAGAACGTTCACTGTAAGTGAGTCGTTGAGGCATGTGTTGACACTGATAGGATGGACAGAGAGGGAGCGCTGCTCACGGATCAGATTTCTCCATTCAAATCTTACCTTTAACATCATAGTTATTCCACAAACACTGACGATGGATCAGCTCATAGGAAGAGATCACCTATGGCTGCAAATATTGAGGCAGATTTATCTCATGTTTAGCCTATAATATCGCACTTTGTTAAGATGTGGAACATCATTGCATACATGTGAGGCTACACAGCATAAAATATATTTTGGAGGCCAAAAAATGACAAGAGAGCAGGCAAATAAAACAAAATGAACATGACATTTATTTCAATATCATTGAAATATATAGGCCTATGTAGTCTATACTGTAGGTAGGCTGTTTATCTTATAATGCAGTCATCTCGGGATTTCTATGGAAGCCTATTTTTAATCCTTTGCTTGTTTGTAACAAAGACATTTGCAACTTTGTATTTGTAGTCAACGTAGTTGTGAAGTTATCGGCGGTCACAAGAGAGACGGATGCCTTGATTCTATGTTTAACGGGAGGTCTTTCTGCGTACAACGTGACGTGGTAGGGGGGGGGGGGGGGGTTAACATCTACGCACTTCGCGCTGTTCTATGAGTGCTCTGACGGGAGTCGGTAAACAGGTGCACTTTTAGTAATGACGGTTTTGGGAAACAGCTAGGAGATTTAACGATGCTCCTAACAAAAGCTTCTAACGATGACTTAGCCTTATTAAGATGCTTTTGGGAAACCGGGCCCTAGACATGTCTGACAAGTTATAAATAACTCTCTAAGATCTGCAATGACTGACATTACAAGAGGAAAACTGGTGATGCACTACCCCCATTTAGAAATAGCACCTTGTGCATTCTACTATTACGACAGCACGCCCCACAGTTTGGGAGCCGCTAATTCAGAGGGTATCACTAGGAGCACAATGAACCACAGTGAGTAAATAACAGGCAGCAGAAAGTTACATATCAACTCAACACATTTAAAAGTAATGATGAAATCACATCACTAAAGTGTAGCTTTAACCTCCACGGTGACAGACAGTCCCCTTTACCTTTGGGACCTTTGACTAGTTTGAGCTCCAGGATCTTCTCCGAGAGGGCTTTTCTCCTGCGGATGTAGAGCCTGACGATGCAGCCGGCCTCCTTCAGGGCCTCCACAGCCTTACTGTGGGTCACTTCCCTCACGTCAGCCTCGTTCACTCTCAGGATGCAGTCATTCACTCTGCAGGAAGAGTCAAATACATCAGTCATTCACTCTGCAGGACGAGTCAAATCCATCCGTCATTCACTCTGCAGGACGAGTCAAATCCATCCGTCATTCACTCTGCAGGACGAGTCAAATACATCAGTCATTCACTCTGCAGGAAGAGTCAAATACATCAGTCATTCACTCTGCAGGAAGAGTCAAATACATCAGTCATTCACTCTGCAGGACGAGTCAAATCCATCCGTCATTCACTCGGCAGGACGAGTCAAATCCATCCGTCATTCACTCGGCAGGAAGAGTCAAATACATCCGTCATTCACTCTGCAGGACGAGTCAAATCCATCCGTCATTCACTCTGCAGGACGAGTCAAATCCATCCGTCATTCACTCTGCAGGAAGAGTCAAATACATCCGTCATTCACTCTGCAGGAAGAGTCAAATACATCCGTCATTCACTCTGCAGGAAGAGTCAAATACATCAGTCATTCACTCTGCAGGAAGAGTCAAATACATCAGTCATTCACTCTGCAGGAAGAGTCAAATACATCAGTCATTCACTCTGCAGGAAGAGTCAAATACATCAGTCATTCACTCTGCAGGAAGAGTCAAATACATCAGTCATTCACTCTGCAGGAAGAGTCAAATACATCAGTCATTCACTCTGCAGGAAGAGTCAAATACATCAGTCATTCACTCTGCAGGAAGAGTCAAATACATCAGTCATTCACTCTGCAGGAAGAGTCAAATACATCAGTCATTCACTCTGCAGGAAGAGTCAAATACATTAGTCATTCACTCTGCAGGAAGAGTCAAATACATCAGTCATTCACTCTGCAGGAAGAGTCAAATACATCAGTCATTCACTCTGCAGGAAGAGTCAAATACATCAGTCATTCACTCTGCAGGAAGAGTCAAATACATCAGTCATTCACTCTGCAGGAAGAGTCAAATACATCAGTCATTCACTCTGCAGGAAGAGTCAAATACATCCATCATTCACTCTGCAGACAGGAGAACAATTACTACATTTGCACACACTGTATATAGATTTTTCTACTGTATTATTGACTGTATGTTTGTTTATCCCATGTGTAACTCTGTTGTTTATGTCGTAATGCTTTGCTTTTTCTTGGCCAGGTTGAAGTTGTAAATGAGAACTTGTTCTCAACTAGCCTACCTGGTTAAATAAAGGTGAAATAAAATAAAAAAATTAAATACATCCGTCATTCACACTTTAGCCAGGGGAATCAAATACATCACACTTTAGCCAGAGGAATCAAATACATCAGTCATTCACACTTTAGCCAGGGGAATCAAATACATCAGTCATTCACACTTTAGCCAGGGGAATCAAATACATCAGTCATTCACACTTTAGCCAGGGGAATCAAATACATCACACTTTAGCCAGGGGAATCAAATACATCAGTCATTCACACTTTAGCCAGGGGAATCAAATACATCAGTCATTCACACTTTAGCCAGGGGAATCAAATACATCAGTCATTCACACTTTAGCCAGGGGAATCAAATACATCCGTCATTCACACTTTAGCCAGGGGAATCAAATACATCAGTCATCAGAGGCCCATTATCAGCAACCATCACTCCTGTGTTCCAATGGCATGTTATGTTAGCTAATCCAAGTCGATCATTTTTCTTGGCAATTTCTCGAATGGAATAGCCTTCATTATTCAGAACAAGAATAGACTGACGAGTTTCAGAACAAAGGACTTTGTTTATGGCCATTTTGAGCCTGTAATCGAGTAAAGCCTGTAATGTCTGGCCCAGGTGCTATTTACAGCGCATCTCGGGAAGTATTCAGACCCCTTGACTTTTGTTAAGTTACAGCCTTATTCTAAAATTGATTAAATAAATAAAAATACTCAATCTACACACAATACCCCATAATGACAAAGCGAAAACAGTTTTTTAGATAATTGTTTTAAATTTGCTCCACTTTTCGGGTTTGCGTCCTGTCTTTAAGTTTGGTGTGGGTTTTAATTTTGTTTGCCTCTTCTTGGGCAAATTTAGTGGGCACTCACAGTGGGTGTATTTTAGGTTCCAGATGTTGTTGCTAGGCAACTTTCAGTGGACATCCCCATGAGTGTCTCTCAGACCCCCTCCTAGAACCCCACCTGTTTACTTTTGGCTGTTAGTTCCCCCTTCTGTTTGAGCGACACTTTTGGATTTCTTGCTGGGGAACGTAACACAGACCATCAATGCCTCCATTTACAGTACCAGTCAAAGGTTTGGACACACCTACTCATTCAAGGGTTTTTCTTTATTTTGACTATTTTCTACATTGTAGAATAATAGTGAAGACATCAAAACTATGAAATAACACATATGGAATCATGTAATAAGCAAAAAATATATTTTATATTTGCGATTCTTCAAAGTAGCCACCCTTTGCCTTGACAACAGCTTTGCACACTCTTGACATTCTCTCAACCAACTTGACCTGTGGCTTCAGGCTATTCAGCGTGGGAACTGTGGGGACCCTGGGTCCCAGTAGGTTACACGTAGCTATGTGTGTAGAAAACATTTCATAACAGGTAAGACATATAACTTGTTTTGTATAGTCCGTTTGTAACCACACTCACTACTAGCTGTATAGTCTGTGTTGTTGGTCATGGCTAGATAAAATATGTACAAACTGAGTACACATTCGAGAAGTTCCCTCCGTGCTCCGTTTCGCATACTTTGATTTGGATTCATACTCCCGACTCTCCCGTTCTCCATTTTGCGTGCTCCGAGCACGGTAGTATGAATCTTGAGAAACACCCAACATGTTTTATTCTACCTGCACGAACGGAAACGCACGTAATGTTACGTGGCTGCTAGCACCGTCATGAAAAGAGGCACGATTGAAGCCAAGCAGTGAGAACGCTCTGGTGCAGGCAATGTTGAAAAGTCATCTTTAGACATGTTCTTATCTTAAATGTCGTTTTGTAATTGACCAACAAAAAAAAAGCAAACAAGACAAATGCCTTTGAAAAGGGTTGTTTCTGCTGTGAGCAAATGGGGTAACCTAGGTAACCACAGGTCGTTTCCCCCCAAACAGGGGTCGGCAGGGCCGCGACGTTCCATTTAATTCCGACTGGGACTTTGGAATCATTCCTCTAAAACTTCTAGCTAACAAAAACATAGTGTGAATTTAGCTGCGTTCTATCTTATAACAGCAGTACCAAACCACGGTTGACCAACTCCCTGATCAAAATGGCTGACGTTTCTCCCATCATAAGGAGGGTTCATGTCCACTCCAGTGCTGTCATTCCTAATCCTATGATGACGGTACCTGAGACGTTCATCCTGAGCTGCAGCTCCCCCAGGGATAATCTTGGTGATGAAGATACTGGGGTCTTCGCCGATATGGGGGTTATCTGTCCCCCCAGCAATACTGAAGCCCAACCCAGAGTTACCCTACGACGAGGGGCAGAAGAGAGAAACAGAGTTTGGTTCAGATCAACTTATGTCATATAAAGCCATATGTTCAACATACAATATGTAGATGCATTACAATGTTATCATGATGTGCTCTACAGTACAGCATTAAGTATACTGTTTAATTAAAATATAATAATCAAACATTCCATCATTTCTATATGCTGTATAGCATTATGAGTACATCGGCACTTCAAATAATGACACATTCAGCCTGTATTATACTGAGTGTATTATACTCCATAGTTAGGACCCATTTCAATGTAAATGTCTGTGTATGGCTGGGGGGGTTATGAGTGTAATGGGAGCTATGTATGGTTGGAGAAGGGAAGTGGCAGTGTAGTGTAGATTATAGGGCAGTCGTATAGGGCCCGACTACATAGCCTTAACTAAGGCTCAGTGTGTGGTTGTGGTTGGGGGCGGTGTGCGTGTCTCTGTGACAGAATAGTGCATTGTGTCTTAATGTAGAGTTAGTGATGCAAACGCAGATAGTGGCTGAATCAGGTCAGGAAGAGAAGAGGAAAGAGAGGAGGAAGAGAGAGGGAAGAGAGGAGGAAGAGAGGAGGAAGAGAAGAGAGGAGGAAGAGAAGAGGGAAGAGAGGAGAGCCCTGTAGCTGCAGGCAGATACAGAAACAGTTTCCTTCTCCTCTCCCTGCTCTCCCTCCTCCTCTCCCTTCTCCTCTCCCTCCTTCTCTCTCTCTGCTCCCCCCTCTCCCTCCTTCTCTCCCCCTTTCCCTGCTCTCCCTGTTTTCCCTCCATTCCTCCCTGCTCTCCCTCTTTCTCTCCCTGCTCTTCCTGATTATCTCCCTCTTCTCCCGCTCCTCTCCCTCCTTATCTCCCTCCTCCATGACACACAGCATTACATCATATAGTAAGACAGAGCCCTGGACCACTATGCAAAGTTTTTTCTTTTTTAAACATTATCAACTGAAAATAATTATAGCTAGGTAAAAATAGAAATGAAATTCTTGCATGGTTGTAACATTTTTAAAAGTACATCTTCATTCAAATGTTAACCTTTAGATACAAATCGAAACCTTCAATTTATTTAAAAACCTTTCATTTACATAGAAAACCTAAGTATAAAGGCACATATTTAATGGAAAGGAGAACCATGGATGATGGGTTTAAACGGAGACGTGATGTTCCCTCTTACTTACCCGTTCCAGTGTGATCTCCTCATATTCATAATCTGCTTCAGATCCATTCGCCTGAAAGACAACACACAAGACATCAGCCAATCATCATCAAGGGGGAATCATAAAGAGAGCTGTCTACATTGGCCCAGGAGAGGGTGCCTATACTGGAAAGATGGAACATGAGACGATTGAAAGATCAATCCGTCTCTCCCACTAGATGTCTCATTTTGATGACCTATTCCTCCTCAAACCCCAAACTGAAGATGTTAAAGAAAGAGGTGTGAGGGACTGTAGCTACAACAAACAGTGGCTGTGTGAGATCAGAGCAGAGCTCCCATCCTCAGTAGCAGCCTTATAAAAGAGCAGGACAGGCTGGCTATCAATGTGAAAATCCCCTCTGCTCTGTGGGGAATACTGCAGCAATGTGCAGCAGGCAGGGTGGCAGCAGGGCTATCTGAGCAGAGCACAACGCTAATGCTGTCGTCTTGTGTGGCGCGAGGGGATAATCTCCACAGGATTAGAGGTGATAGGCGTGTTGGGAGAGAGAGGATGACAGCAGGACTGCTCTGTCCCCGCCCAACACACCATAACAACCAGCAATGTAGGGGTAAAACATCATTTAAAAAAATATATTAAAAGTGGGTAAACTATAAACTCTAGTTGGTGATGGAGATAATAGGAACAGCCACTGATATGAACCAAAACATATGACATTTTTAAAACTATTATTTGATTGTATTTTCATGCAGGTTTATAGGGAAAGCCCAATGCAATTTTATGTACTTCAGAATTACACAAAATGAACATCAGATCATCTGTCCCAAAATAGTTAATTTGGACTGGACACTTTCATGTTATTTCACACAAAGCAGTTTAAAAAAAATAGTTTTTTATATATACAGTGCCTTCAGAAAGTATTCATACTCCTTGACTTATTCCACATTTTGTTGTTACAGCCTGAATTCAAAATGGATTCAATATATTTCCCACCAATTTACACACAATACCACATAATGACAAAGTGAAAACATGTTTTTAGATTTTTTTTTGCAAATGTACTGAAAATGAAATACAGAAATATCTCATTTACATTAGTTTTCACACCCCTGAGTCAATACATGTTAGAATCCCCTCTGGCAGCGATTACAGCTGTGAATCTTTCTGGGTAAGTCTCTAAGAGCTTTGCACGCCTGGATTGTACAATACTGTATTTGGCCATTATTCTTTTAAAGATTCTTCAAACTCTGTCAAGTTGGCTGTTGATCATTGCTAGACAACCATTTCCAAGTCTGCCATAGATTTTCAAGACGATTTAAGTAAAAACTGTAACTAGGCCACTCGGGAACATTTAATGTTGTCTTGGTAAGCAACCAGTGTAGATATGGCTTTGTGTTGTAGGTTATTGTTCTGCTGAAACGTGAATTTGTCTCCCAGTGTCTGTTGGAAAGCAGACTGTACCAGGTTTTCCAATAGGATTTTGCCTGTGCTCTCCTCTATTCCATTTATTTTTATCCTAAAAAAACTCCCTAGCCGATGACAAGCATACCCATAACATGATGCAGCCACCACCATGCATGAAAATATGAAGAGTGGCACTCAGTGATATGTTGTCTTGGATTTGTCCCAAATATAACGCTTTTTATTCAGGACATAGTTCATTTCTTTGTCAATTTTTTTTCACTTTTACTTTAGTGCCTTATTGCAAACAGGACGCATGTTTGGTAATACTTATATTCTGTACAGGCTTCCTCCTTTTCACTCTCAATTAGGTTAGTATTGTGGATAGGGCTGACCTCATTTAGTCGACTGGACAATTGTTTGGTAGATAGGCTGTTGGTCGACATATTTAGTTTGTAGAGCAGTGGCAAATATCTATTTTTTTTTTTAAAGTATGGCACACGAGACACCAGTAGTACATTTACCGTTAATTCCCTTAATTTCCTATCTATGTTTGTTTATGGTAATTTCTGTTAATAGATTCAATACACTATTATTATATTCTTACCGTTGTCATTGTAGGAGTGGACACGTTGTTTTCAGAGCACACCATCTAGGCTAACTTGTTAGAAAAGGTTGATTTAATTCCATTAACGAGTTATCAATTTATTCATCGTCTTTGTTTGGAGCACTCCTGTCAATCTTGAGTAAGGACACGCACTTGATAACGCATAGAACTAGGCCTAGGCTACCTGGCCTGCACGCAAATGTAACTCTATATATGTGATCTGAGACTATTTCTGATTGTCTTAACTCACCATCACTGTGGAGCATCTCAAAGTAATTTTTTTATTTGCCTCAAACAGTAATTATACAAAGTCTGGTTTTACATGCATTGAGAATGAGAATAGTTCCTCATCGTAGCCAATTTGAAAAATATTTATAGTTCTCTCGCTTTTGATAACCACTCAGCATTAAAGGGGGGGGGTCATAAAATTAGGCCTACTGACTTCTTATCACTTGCACAACTAGCCTACAGCTGTGTGTGTCTGTCCGGAGCTCACTGGCGAGGGAAACTGAAGAAAACAGAAAACCACCACCACTACAAGGCATTGTGAAAGTATTCAAAACCCTTTATTTCTCCCACATTTTGTTACGTTACAGCCTTATTCGAAAATGGATTAAATAAGTAACAAATCCTCAGCAATCTAAAAACAGTACCCTATAATGACAAAGCGAAAAACTGAAGAAAAAAAACTGAAATACCGTATTTACGTAAGTATTCAGACCTTTTGCTATGAGATTCGAAATTGAGTTCAGGTACATCCTGTTTCCATTGATCATCCTTGAGATGTTTCTACAACTTGATTGGAGTCCACCTGTGGTAAATGCAATTGATTGGACATGATTTGGAAAGGCACACACCTGTCTATAGAAGGTCCTACAGTTGACAGTGCATGTCAGAGCAAAAACCAAGCCATGAGGTCGAAGGAATTGTCCGTAGAGCTCCGACACAGGATTGTGTCAAGGCACAGATCTGGGGAAGTGTACCAAACAAGGCCAAACTGAGTAATCGGAGGAGAAGGGCCTTGGTCAAAGAGGTGACCAAGAACGGGTCTGAATACTTAATTAAATGTGACTTCTATATTGTTTTTAAATAAATTTGCAAAAAGTTATTTAAAAAAACGTTTTTTGTTTTGTCATTATGGGGTAGTGTGTGTAGATTGATGAGGGGAAAAAACAACAGAAACCATTTTAGAATAAGGCTGTAACGTAACAAAATGTGGAAAAGGTCAAGGGGTCTGAATACTTTTTGAATGCACTGTTACTACTACTACTACTGCCGCCACCACTAATACAACTACTACCACCACTACAACCACTAATACTATCACTACTACAACCACTACATTTACATTTACATTTAAGTCATTTAGCAGACGCTCTTATCCAGAGCGACTTACAAATTGGAAAGTTCATACATATTCATCCTGGTCCCCCCGTGGGAAATGAACCCACAACCCTGGCGTTGCAAGCGCCATGCTCTACCAACTGAGCCACACGGGACCACTAATACTACCACCACCACTAATACTACTACCGCCACCAATACTACTACCACCACCACTAATACTACTACCACCACCACTAATACTATTACCGCCACCAATACTACTACCACCACCACCACTAATACTGCCACCACCACTAATACTACTACCGCCACCAATACTACTACCACCACCACTACTAATACTACCACTAATACTACTACTACCACCACTACAACCACCACTAATGCTACTACTACTACCACAAATACTACTACAACCACCGCCACCACCACCACTAATAATACTACTACTACAACTAATACTACCACCACCACCACTAATACTACCGCTAATACTGCCACCACCACTAATACTACTACCACCACCACTACCACTAATACTACTACCACTAATACTACCACCACCACTACCACTACTACTACTACTGCTACCACTAATACTACCACCACCACTAATACTACTACCACCACTAATACTACTACCACCACTAATACTACCACCACCACTAATACTACCACCAACACCACTAATAATAATACTACCACACTAATACTACCACCACCCCCACTAATAATACTACTCTGTCACCACCACCACACTACCACTAATACGACTACTACTAATACTACTACCACACTACTACTACCACCACCACCACTAATAATACTACTCTGTCACCACCACCACACTACCACTAATACGACTACTACTAATACTACTACCACACTACTACTACCACCACCACCACCACTAATAATACTACTCTGTCACCACCACCACACTACCACTAATAAGACTACTACTAATACTACTACCACTACCACCACCACCACCACTAATAATACTACTCTGTCACCACCACCACACTACCACTAATACGACTACTGCTACCACACTACTACCACCACCACTACTACCACCACCACCGGTCTGCCGGTGGTCTCAGAGATGCGTAGCCATGTTGAAACGGTCTGCCGGTGGTCTCAGAGATGCGTAGCCAAGTTAAAACGGTCTGCCGGTGGTCTCAGAGATGCGTAGCCAAGTTGAAACGGTCTGCCGGTGGTCTCAGAGAAGCGTAGCCAAGTTGAAACGGTCTGCCGGTGGTCTCAGAGATGCGTAGCCAAGTTGAAACGGTCTGCCGGTGGTCTCAGAGATGCGTAGCCATGTTAAAACGGTCTGCCGGTGGTCTCAGAGATGCATAGCCATGTTAAAACGGTCTGCCGGTGGTCTCAGAGATGCGTAGCCAAGTTAAAACGGTCTGCCGGTGGTCTCAGAGATGCGTAGCCATGTTGAAACGGTCTGCCGGTGGTCTCAGAGATGCGTAGCCAAGTTGAAACGGTCTGCCGGTGGTCTCAGAGATGTGTAGCCAAGTTAAAATGGTCTTCCGGTGGTCTCAGAGATGCGTAGCCAAGTTAAAATGGTCTTCCGGTGGTCTCAGAGATGCGTAGCCAAGTTAAAACGGTCTGCCAGACTATCACGTCTCTGTAGCTGTGGATTAGCTTTAACCCCACCCCATCAGTCTTAATGATAAGTAGATCAGAATAGTTGAATCAGGTGTAACTACGCTGGGCGTTAAGAGACAAAAGGTATTTCTGGGACACCAGTCTCTAACTTTAGTGGTGGGATTCACAAGTCATGTAACAACAGTGTGTGTCTTCATTAGGGCAGCAGTAGATTCACATTTATGTCTATTGTCTACCATAGGGGTGTTCAACCCTGTTCCTGGAGAGTTACTTTCCTGTATATTTTTGCTCCAACCCCAGTTGTAACTAACCTGGTTCAGTTTATCAACCAGCTAATTATTACAATCAGGTTTGCTAGATTAGGGTTAGAGTGAAAACATACAGGATGGTATCTCTCCAGGAACAGGGTTGGACAGCCCTGGTCTACCATCTCTCTCTCTCACCTTCTTTCTTTCTTTCCCTCTCTCTTGCTCACTCTCCCCCTTTTTCCTCCTCTGCCTGCCACTCTATGTCTCTCTCTCTCCTGTCCTCTCCCTATCTTTCCCTCTCTCTTCTCTCTCTTGCTCACTCTCCTCTCCCACCCTCCCACCCGCTATTTCTCGCTCTCCTCTGCCTCCCTCCTGCCCCCCCCTCCCAAGTGTCGTAGGTTCTAGAATGACCCGTGTAGTGTGATTGCAGCATGCATGACAGTTTGGTTAAATAACAAAGACAGGAATAAAATAATATGCAAAACAATTTATTCCCGAGTGGCGCAGCGGTCTAAGGCACTGCATCTCAGTGCAAGAGGCGTCACTACAGTCCCTGGTTCAAATCCAGGCTGTATCACATCTGGCCGTGATTGGGAGTCCCATAGGGCAGCACACAATTGGCCCAGCATCGTCTGGGTTTGGACGGGGTAAAGGGAAACGGAGATACCTAGTCAGTTGTACAACTGAAGTGTCTCCCGCATTTAACCCAACCCCTCTGAATCAGAAGGGGGCTGGCTTAAATTGACATCCACGTCTTTGGCGCCCGGGGAACAGTGGGTTAACTACCTTGTTCAGGGGCAGAACGACATATTTTTACCTTGTCAGCTCAAGGATTCGATACAGCAACCTTTCGGCTACTGGTCCAACACTCTAACCACTAGGCTACCTGCGGTAGAATGTCATTGTAAATAAGAATTTGTTCTTAACCGACTTGCCGAGTTAAATAAAAAATTAAATACAGACAGACAGACAGACAGACAGACAGACAGACACTGCTGGGGAGGGATTAGAGGTCATTAATAAAAGTTGCATTAGGAAAATAAATAGACACCCAACAATTAATCTCCCAACCAACCCCAGAATGCCAAAGTGTTACACAAGGCCCTGTCCCTGATTTGGGCTATTTGAGTGTGATCCTGTAACCCAGGCTTTAAGCTCCCTGATGGGACTCTAAGGCCTTTAAATACCAAATGCCTTACTATCCTATCACCCAGACTGACCACAGGGTCTGCCCCCCTCACTACACTAGACACTGCAGTACCAGACTGGCCACAGGGTCGGGCCCCCTCACTACACTAGACGCTGCAGTACCAGACTGACCACAGGGTCTGGCCCCCTCACTACACTAGACACCACAGTACCAGACTGGCCCCCTCACTACACTAGACACTACAGTACCAGACTGGCCACAGGGTCTGGCCCCCTCACTACACTAGACACTGCAGTACCAGACTGACCACAGGGTCTGGCCCCCTCACTACACTAGACACTACAGTACCAGACTGGCCCCCTCACTACACTAGACACTGCAGTACCAGACTGACCACAGGGTCTGGCCCCCTCACTACACTAGACACTGCAGTACCAGACTGGCCACAGGGACTGGCCCCCTCACTACACTAGACACTGCAGTACCAGACTGACCACAGGGGCTGGTCCCCTCACTACACTAGACACTGCAGTACCAGACTGACCACAGGGTCTGGCCCCCTCACTACACTAGACACTGCAGTACCAGACTGGCCCCCTCACTACAGTAGACACTGCAGTACCAGACTGACCACAGGGTCTGGCCCCCTCACTACACTAGACACTGCAGTACCAGACTGACCACAGGGTCTGGCCCCCTCACTACACTAGACACCGCAGTACCAGACTGGCCACAGGGTCTGGTCCCCTCACTACACTAGACACCGCAGTACCAGACTGGCCACAGGGTCTGGCCCCCTCACTACACTAGACACCGCAGTACCAGACTGACCACAGGGTCTGGCCCCCTCACCACACTAGACACCGCAGTACCAGACTGGCCACAGGGTCTGGCCCCCTCACTACACTAAACACTACAGTACCAGACTGACCACAGGGTCTGGCCCCCTCACTACACTAGACACTACAGTACCAGACTGGCCACAGGGTCTGTCCCCCTCACTACACTTGACACTACAGTACCAGACTGGCCACAGGGTCTGGTCCCCTCACTACACTAAACACTACAGTACCAGACTGACCACAGGGTCTGGCCCCCTCACTACACTAGACACTACAGTACCAGACTGACCACAGGGTCTGGCCCCCTCACTACACTAGACACTACAGTACCAGACTGACCACAGGGTCTGGCCCCCTCACCACACTAGACACTGCAGTACCAGACTGACCACAGGGTCTGGCCCCCTCACCACACTAGACACTGCAGTACCAGACTGGCCCCCTCACTACACTAGACACTGCAGTACCAGACTGACCACAGGGTCTGGACCCCTCACCACACTAGACACTGCAGTACCAGACTGACCACAGGGTCTGGCCCCCTCACTACACTAGACACTGCAGTACCAGACTGGCCCCCTCACTACAGTAGACACTGCAGTACCAGACTGACCACAGGGTCTGGCCCCTCACTACACTAAACACTGCAGTACCAGACTGACCACAGGGTCTGGCCCCCTCACTACACTAGACACTGCAGTACCAGACTGGCCCCCTCACTACAGTAGACACTGCAGTACCAGACTGACCACAGGGTCTGGCCCCTCACTACACTAAACACTGCAGTACCAGACTGACCACAGGGTCTGGCCCCCTCACTACACTAAACACTACAGTACCAGACTGACCACAGGGTCTGGTCCCCTCACTACACTAGACACTACAGTACCAGACTGGCCCCCTCACTACACTAGACACTACAGTACCAGACTGACCACAGGGTCTGGCCCCCTCACTACACTAGACACTACAGTACCAGACTGACCACAGGGTCTGGCCCCCTCACTACACTAGACACTACAGTACCAGACTGACCACAGGGTCTGGCCCCCTCACTACACTAGACACTGCAGTACCAGACTGGCCACAGGGTCTGGCCCCCTCACTACACTAGACACTACAGTACCAGACTGACCACAGGGTCTGCCCCCCTCACTACACTAGACACTGCAGTACCAGACTGGCCCCCTCACTACACTAGACACTGCAGTACCAGACTGGCCCCCTCACTACACTAGACACTACAGTACCAGACTGGCCACAGGGTCTGCCCCCCTCACTACACTAGACACTGCAGTACCAGACTGGCCCCCTCACTACACTAGACACTGCAGTACCAGACTGGCCCCCTCACTACACTAGACACTACAGTACCAGACTGACCACAGGGTCTGGCCCCCTCACTACACTAGACACTACAGTACCAGACTGACCACAGGGTCTGGCCCCCTCACTACACTAGACACTACAGTACCAGACTGACCACAGGGTCTGGCCCCCTCACTACACTAGACACTGCAGTACCAGACTGGCCACAGGGTCTGGCCCCCTCACTACACTAGACACTACAGTACCGGACTGACCACAGGGTCTGCCCCCCTCACTACACTAGACACTGCAGTACCAGACTGGCCCCCTCACTACACTAGACACTGCAGTACCAGACTGGCCCCCTCACTACACTAGACACTACAGTACCAGACTGGCCACAGGGTCTGCCCCCCTCACTACACTAGACACTGCAGTACCAGACTGGCCCCCTCACTACACTAGACACTGCAGTACCAGACTGACCACAGGGTCTGGCCCCCTCACCACACTAGACACTGCAGTACCAGACTGGCCCCCTCACCACACTAGACACTGCAGTACCAGACTGACCACAGGGTCTGGCCCCCTCACCACACTAGACACTGCAGTACCAGACTGGCCCCCTCACTACACTAGACACTGCAGTACCAGACTGACCACAGGGTCTGGACCCCTCACCACACTAGACACTGCAGTACCAGACTGACCACAGGGTCTGGCCCCCTCACTACACTAGACACTGCAGTACCAGACTGGCCCCCTCACTACAGTAGACACTGCAGTACCAGACTGACCACAGGGTCTGGCCCCTCACTACACTAAACACTGCAGTACCAGACTGACCACAGGGTCTGGCCCCCTCACTACACTAGACACTGCAGTACCAGACTGGCCCCCTCACTACACTAGACACTGCAGTACCAGACTGACCACAGGGTCTGGCCCCCTCACCACACTAGACACTGCAGTACCAGACTGGCCCCCTCACCACACTAGACACTGCAGTACCAGACTGACCACAGGGTCTGGCCCCCTCACCACACTAGACACTGCAGTACCAGACTGGCCCCCTCACTACACTAGACACTGCAGTACCAGACTGACCACAGGGTCTGGACCCCTCACCACACTAGACACTGCAGTACCAGACTGACCACAGGGTCTGGCCCCCTCACTACACTAGACACTGCAGTACCAGACTGGCCCCCTCACTACAGTAGACACTGCAGTACCAGACTGACCACAGGGTCTGGCCCCTCACTACACTAAACACTGCAGTACCAGACTGACCACAGGGTCTGGCCCCCTCACTACACTAGACACTGCAGTACCAGACTGGCCCCCTCACTACAGTAGACACTGCAGTACCAGACTGACCACAGGGTCTGGCCCCTCACTACACTAAACACTGCAGTACCAGACTGGCCCCCTCACTACACTAGACACTGCAGTACCAGACTGACCACAGGGTCTGGCCCCCTCACTACACTAAACACTACAGTACCAGACTGACCACAGGGTCTGGTCCCCTCACTACACTAGACACTACAGTACCAGACTGGCCCCCTCACTACACTAGACACTACAGTACCAGACTGACCACAGGGTCTGGCCCCCTCACTACACTAAACACTACAGTACCAGACTGACCACAGGGTCTGGCCCCCTCACTACACTAGACACTACAGTACCAGACTGACCACAGGGTCTGGCCCCCTCACTACACTAGACACTGCAGTACCAGACTGGCCACAGGGTCTGGCCCCCTCACTACACTAGACACTACAGTACCAGACTGACCACAGGGTCTGCCCCCCTCACTACACTAGACACTGCAGTACCAGACTGGCCCCCTCACTACACTAGACACTGCAGTACCAGACTGGCCCCCTCACTACACTAGACACTACAGTACCAGACTGGCCACAGGGTCTGCCCCCCTCACTACACTAGACACTGCAGTACCAGACTGGCCCCCTCACTACACTAGACACTGCAGTACCAGACTGGCCCCCTCACTACACTAGACACTACAGTACCAGACTGACCACAGGGTCTGGCCCCCTCACTACACTAGACACTACAGTACCAGACTGACCACAGGGTCTGGCCCCCTCACTACACTAGACACTACAGTACCAGACTGACCACAGGGTCTGGCCCCCTCACTACACTAGACACTGCAGTACCAGACTGGCCACAGGGTCTGGCCCCCTCACTACACTAGACACTGCAGTACCAGACTGACCACAGGGTCTGCCCCCCTCACTACACTAGACACTGCAGTACCAGACTGGCCCCCTCACTACACTAGACACTGCAGTACCAGACTGACCACAGGGTCTGGCCCCCTCACTACACTAGACACTACAGTACCAGACTGACCACAGGGTCTGGCCCCCTCACTACACTAGACACTGCAGTACCAGACTGGCCACAGGGTCTGGTCCCCTCACTACACTAGACACTGCAGTACCAGACTGACCACAGGGTCTGGCCCCCCTCACTACACTAGACACTGCAGTACCAGACTGGCCACAGGGTCTGGCCCCCTCACTACACTAGACACTGCAGTACCAGACTGACCACAGGGTCTGGCCCCCTCACTACAGTAGACACTCCAGTACCAGACTGACCACAGGGTCTGGCCCCCTCACCACACTAGACACTACCAGACTGGCCACAGGGTCTGCCCCCCTCACTACACTAGACACTACAGTACCAGACTGGCCACAGGGTCTGGCCCCCTCACTACACTAGACACTACAGTACCAGACTGGCCACAGGGTCTGGCCCCCTCACTACACTAGACACTGCAGTACCAGACTGACCACAGGGTCTGGCCCCCTCACTACACTAGACACTACAGTACCAGACTGGCCACAGGGTCTGGTCCCCTCACTACACTAGACACTGCAGTACCAGACTGGCCCCCTCACTACACTAGACACTGCAGTACCAGTCTGGCCACAGATTTGGGGGTGAGCGAGAGAGAGTGAGAGAGAATAGGGACAGTAAAGGTTTCCACATACTTATTGCATTCTGAATGTTTTAGAGCAACATTCACCTTTTGGTAATTAGATACCTAGGGCTGTGCAGTCATTACATTTTGTCAGCTGGTGATTGTCAAGCAAATAACTGCCGGTCTCACTTTAACTAACTGTTAATTAATATAAACACATTTAGCATCTCCTGGCTTCCCCACCTTTAGAACATCTACATTTTAAAAAGTCTAATAAATCCATGTAATATAGCCTACACTTTCACAATAAATCCATTATTTATTTTAGACGGGTCTAAAGAAACATGATGTGAAGAAAATGTAGTCTAATTCAGAAGAACAGAATAGCATACTCTGAGTTGTCCTTATGTTAGTTAGGTCCTGATCTGGCTCTGCCAAATGGCGTGGGCTACACTAGTTCATTTAGCAGACAAGATTTTCGTAGAATTCCGTGGCATTATTAGATAGTATGAAGAACACAATTGAAAAAAATCAGAATTAAATCGAAAGGATCTTTTCTCCAAACGATTTTGGGGGAGTTCTCACATGCGGCTTTCTGTGTGGAGGTTAACAAAGAAACAGGTCCTCCTATAAGCTTAATTTACAGTTATTAATGGAACTTTAGTTCTACAAACGTTGGGCTATATGTTTTGATGTTTAATACATTGTAAGGCTGCATGATGAGACTCTGATGATGATTTGAAAAAAGTTACACCTCTAATAGCTTCCCACATCTTGTCAGATCGAATCCCCGAGCTGACAAGCCCCCCCCCCCCCCCCCACACCTCTGATTCAGAGGGGTTGGGTTAAATGTGGAAGACAAATTTCAGTTGAAGACATTCAGTTGTATAACTGATTAGTTATCCTCTTTTCCCTTTACCCCGGCCAAACCCGGACAACGCTGGGCCAATTTAGCTTCCCACATCTCAAAGTTGGTTAAACACTGCAAGCTAGCTAGCCTTTTAGCTTCCCACATCTCCAAGTTGGTTAAACACTACAAGCTAGCTAGCCTTTTAGCTTCCCACATCACCATTCTGAAATTAAAATAATCTGCCCTGGCAGATATTCGTATACTTGCTGGGGTAACCTACAACATTATCCCAATTTGATATTCTGATTCAATGTATTCGCTACCATATCAGCCAAAAATAGAATGTCATAATTTTTTTGTCACAGAGAGAGAAAAAAAGCCTGTTTTTCCAAATAGCATTATCACTATTAAACAAAATACCCTTTTGGGGAATTCTAATAAGTCTACAATGTTGTGGACCCTCTGCGGTATCAAGAATTGAATTGGAATGTATGAGCTGTATTGAGCCTAACTCTGCTAGATACACTCAAAAGACAAGTTTCAAGTTTTATTAGTGCTCTGTACGGGATACACATGGTAAACACTGTCCAATGAAATGCTTACTTGCAGGTTCCTTCTCAACAACGCAACAAAATAATAAATAAGAAAAGAGAAGAATACGAACATAAAGTAAATGGCTAACGCCCCCACAATACTATATGTATAAGCTCAAATGTTAAATTTTCCCTACCATCATAGCTAAGCCAATACGACAACAATGTCGATGAAAGTTCACAAATCAACTTGATTGTAGGTACACAACACAACCTCTCGTCATGATCCGTCAGGCCGTTACCAGTAACCACTATACCAGATTTTTGACAGGGTCGTTAGCATTGGGGTCGTCAGACAATGTTTTCCCCAAACTCGGCTGAAATTCTAGACATTGTGTTAAAACAAAGCTACAGCGTCCATAAGGTGACAATTAGACTTGGATCCATTTGGAATTAATACGTTTATAGGTGCAACATTTTTTTTATTTTTTTTTTAAATAAAAGTAATAATTTAAATATCTCTCGCGTGAACATTTCCGTTCATTAAAAACCAACGATGTGCTACCTTTTTGTAGCATTTCTGACAATGCTAACATCTTTTCAGCCGAATCTCAGTTCTAAAACCAGACATAGTAGCTAGTTAACACCTGTCAGGTGAGAGACAAGCTACTAGCAAAGGAAGCTAGCTATACTTTGCTACGGAATGTTTTTTAAGTGTCAGAAGTCATCTGTGTAAACTGTTGGCCTTGACACTTGCGTGTAATAAGCACAAATAAGATAAGCAAACGTCCTTGACTGCTGTTGCCAGTTAGCTAGCCAACTAACGTTAGTCAGTAACGTTAGCTAGCTACAAGGCTGTAACGTTAATGTTAGCCGTATGGACGGATCATGCACCGGCACAACTCAATTTTGACCAAATCGCTACCCCACGCTACCCCACATTCTTCCACAGTCCCCCCCATTCCACAGCTACCCCACATTCTTCCACAGCCACCCCCCTCCCCCATTCCCCAGCTACCCCACATTCTTCCACATAACCCCCCCCCCCCCCCAGCTATTCCACTACTTTAATACAGTAACAAGTCCTGGTCACTGGGCTTTAGATGGATGGCCATGGTGATATTTACTGGGAACAGCAGTTACTGTAATAGGTGTGCTATTCATTGACCATCAGATTTAGCAGTGGGTTTACATGGGATGACGAGGAATACCTTGTATATCCCCCCCCCCCCCCCAGTAGATTTATGCACAGAGACCAGACCACGCAGCATGATTTGGCTTGTAATCTCAATAAACATAATCTCAATGGAAGGCATTTCCCCAGCCCAGATTAAATACACTATTCTGGACATTTGGTAGCTTCAGTCAGCCTGCTTAATCTAACAGAAAGTAATAATACATGTAAAATATACAGTACAATGTTGTTGCTGCATACAAAGAGAGGTTCAGACAGACATAATAACATCTTTGATTTCTAGTTCTGGCTGGTAACACCGGTAAATAGATTATTTTTTTTACATGGTATTTCACTTTAACAGAAACTAC
Source organism: Salvelinus fontinalis (assembly GCF_029448725.1). Lineage (NCBI taxonomy): Eukaryota > Metazoa > Chordata > Actinopteri > Salmoniformes > Salmonidae > Salvelinus > Salvelinus fontinalis. The sequence continues at coordinate 3,029,046 of NC_074678.1, read as the reverse complement.
GTTGTGCTATATAAATAAACACCAACAGGAGTCTACCACCAGGCCATCCAGCAGCTGACCCCAGACCTGCACCTTAGAGGCCATCAGATAGCTGACCCCAGACCTGCACCTTAAGAGGCCATCAGACAGCTGACCCCAGACCTGCACCTTAGAGACCATCAGACAGCTGACCCCAGACCTGCACCTTAGAGGCCATCTGCACTGAGTACCCACCCATCCAACCCTTTCACACAAACAAGAACACACACGCAAACACCCACAAGGACACACACGCAAACACCCATAAACACCCATAAACACCCATAAACACCCATAAACACCCATAAACACCCATAAACACCCATAAACACCCATAAACACCCATAAACACCCATAAACACCCATAAACACACACACACACACACACACACACACACACACACACACACACACACACACACACACACACACACACACACACACACACACACACACAGTCAACGCTGCTGTTCAATGATCTACTATTTATTGTGCTGCGTGACCAAGTCCCTACCCACTTAATATTTGTGAATACAGTCCATTATTACTATACTACATTGTCCCTAGGCCGTCATTGAAAATAAGACTGACTTGCCTAGTTAAATAAAGGTACAATGTTGACTGATGTACTACAGCACATCAGCATTTCACTGCACCATGTATACCTGCTGGAAACGTTGTACGTGACAAATAAAATTAGATTCATTGAAATTGATTTTGATTTGAAAAGGATGTATTTCTAGTCTGTTACTTCCTGGTCTTTATCCTTTATTGTCATTAACATGGTAACATGATCATTACATTACAGTTCTCTAGTAACCATGGTTTATTTGGTGCTCAGTTCAGTGTGTGTGTGTGTGTGTGTGTGTGTGTGTGTGTGTGTGTGTGTGTGTGTGTGTGTGTGTGTGTGTGTGTGTGTGTGTGTGTGTGTGTGTGTGTGTGTGTGTGTGTGTGTGTGTGTGTGTGTGTGTGTGTAAAGAAATGCAGACTTACGTATGGGGGGCTGTCCAAGCTGTCTGTGTTGACCACCACAGGAGGTGGGTTTGCCTGCAACAGAAAAACAAAAAAATTAACTCAGTTTTGGTTATAAAAATATTTCATGATAAAATAAAATATTTGTTCACCTCGCGATTCCCCTGTAAGTACATTACAAAAGCTAAACACAACAACAAAAGAAATTACAAAGTTAAAAAAAATATTAGGCAAAACAAAAACATTTTTGGGGGGTGTGAGAAAATAATAACTTACTCTCCGCATGTTTTGGTACAACATTATGAAAGCATCGGTTAGAGATTACCACGGCAACATGACAATCTTCTATTGCAGAATATTAACTCCTGAAGCCTACAGCTGTGGCGTTGCTATGGCGTTGACCCAAACATCCCCAACTACATGGTTAATAACAGACAACTCCATCCAGGATCCCTTGGTCTTCACTGGGCTTGTCTCTCCTCTCCTACAGGTCCCGAGGTTACAAAACAACCACCCCAACTAGCAAGTCCCTCCCTCAAAAACAATAATCCTTTAAACTCCAGCACCAAAACCGAAGCAAAATGGGAGGTGTGTAAAAAAATAAAGAGGGAGAGGAGGGGAAATAGGGAAGAGAGGATGACCTGTGACGTGGGTGACGCGGGTGCAGGCAGAGAGGAGGGTGGAGAGATGACAGGAGTGGTCTCGGCTGGGATGGGGATCACAGGGATTATGGGTACGGGGGGCGGGACCACCACATCTGGCTGCTAAACAATGGCAATGGAGGTCAAGGGTCAGGGTAAAACATACAAGACACACAGGCAAGAATACACACACTGTGCAACACAACACTGATGCAGTAACAGACAATGATACATCTACATGCTGAACGGGAAGAAGGGAGAGAGGAGTGTGAGACAGAGAGAGAAAGAGAGAGAGAGAGAAAGAGAGAGAGAGAGAAAGAGAGAGAGAAAGAGAGAGAGAGAGAGAGAGAGAGAGAGAAAGAGAGAGAGAGAGAAAGAGAGAGAGAGAGAAAGAGAGAGAGAGAAAGAGAGAGAGAGAGAGAAAGAGAGAGAAAGAAAGAGAGAGCGAAAGAGAGAGAGAAAGAGAAAGAGAGAGAGAGAGAAAGAGAGAGAGAGAAAGGAGCGTGAGTAAGTGAGAGAGAAAGAGATATTGAAAGAGAAAGTGAGAGAGAGGAATCGAGAAAGATTGAGTGAGAGAGAAAGAAAACAAGTGAGAGAGAAAGAAAACGAGTGAGAGAGAAAACAAGTGAAAGAAAGCAAATATGGTAATGTTCTAAACTGAATTATGATAATGTGGTAGTGAGGGAGGATTGTCTGACAGTGGCAGCTGCTGAGGGCTCTAATGTGTGTAGATTATAGAGAGGGGGATGAGAGGAGAAAATAGAAAGAGAGAGAGAGGGAGGAAGGGGCTCAACCCCACAGTATCAGAAAGGCTGTTAAAGTTTGGGGATTTGATGTGTTGCTCGTGAGACTATCCAGGCAGGATTTACTATTATGTTATTGACGGAGTACTGAGAACGATGTGAACATTCCTTTAGGGTGCAATATGCAGATCGGCTTAAATGGATTTGGTTTTTGAGGAACATTTAGGTAAACAGGTTTCTCTTCTCAAGATAAAAAGGAAAATACATTTAGTATATTCAAATGCTAAACCAGGATACTATGGACATACATAGATATAATTCAATTCCAAAAGGTATTTAACGTGTTGAGGAACAAGTCCATTAGACCTTATAGAATAGGGGTATTCAACTCTGACCCTACGAGGTATGGGCTACTGCTGGTTCTGTTCTAGAAAAAAGCAGTGGAACTGGCTACGAGTTCCAGAATTTAATTTGAGGGTTCTAGAACATCAACAATCACACGTAGGAAAGCAAGAACAGACGCTCCTATATAAAAACATGGCCGTTCCATCCTTAGCACTCCTACTCTGAGATGCTTTGTGAGTACGGACCCAAAGCTACCATGTGCTCCTCTCCAGCCTATCAATGTAAATGACACTCATTGACAGTTTTCCTCAGTGGACCAATGATAGTCTGATCTGCTGGTCTGGTGGCTCCATTGACAGAACTGGCCGTGCTTTAGCTGTAAATTAACCCAGAAAGACTGTGATGAGTGGAGCTTAGGGTTATTATTTACAGACACACAGTGTACACAGACACACACACACACACACACGTAGGATCTTAATTTGAGCCAGTTTGCTACAGCAAGAAAATAATCCTGCAGCAACAGGAAATGTGAATTATTATGTGGATTATAATTCATGGACTTTTTTGTAGGGGTTGATACATTTTTCGGGAAGGGAATCAAGCCTGAAATTTCAAAGTATAAATTATAAAATTCAGAAGCCTTTTTAATGTTTTACATTTCCTGCATTACAGGAAAGTTATCCTTCAACAGGGTGATCAAATTAAGATCCTACATCTTCTGTACACACATAGCATTGATATCATCCTACATCGTCATCGTGGTGTAAACACTGTAGCCTTCAATTCACACATTATCCGAGTAGAGAATACAACAGAGTTCCCAATGAATGGTGTGTGTGTGTGTGTGTGTGTGTGTGTGTGTGTGTGTGTGTGTGTGTGTGTGTGTGTGTGTGTGTGTGTGTGTGTGTGTGTGTGTGTGTGTGTGTGTGTGTGTGTGTGTGTGTGTGTGTGTGTGTGTGTGTGTGTGTGTGTGCGATAAAGGTGAATCATGCAGAAACGCAAACTGATAGATTTATTGACGGGACAAGTAAACGATTTCAACAGCAACAGAGTGTTCCTTTTCCTCGTTGTCAAGTCCCTCAGTCGAGCACCTGATTTCCCCTTTTCGTTGTCTTAAGGGTCAAAAATGACCCGCCACTATGTTTAACAGCAGAGAAAACCCCCTAAATTTCCAGAGTGATCCCAACATTATAAAAAGTGAAACATCGCCTTTGTTCATATTTCCATAACAGCTGTACACCACCAGGGTACAAAGATTGTCTTAGGGTCATTTTTGACCCGGCAGTTCTAAAATCATTTACACACCACAAACAAACAAAAACACAAAGACACACACACACAAAGACACACACACACACAAAGACACACACACACAAAGACACACACACACACACAAAGACACACACACACAAAGACACACACACACACACAAAGACACACACACACAAAGACACTCACACACAAAGACACTCACACACAAAGACACTCACACGAGACATTGAGATTGTGTGCTACTGATTGAACTCAGACAAAACTAAAACTTTCTTGTGCAGCATCTCCCCTCCACGACCCCTCCACGACCCCACACATAACTCAAGTTCACAGACAAAATAAATACTATTTCAGACAAAATAAACATTTCCTAAAAGCATTGTTTACTAATGGGGAATGCAGTCAGAGGCTATAAAGGTGCTGCAGATGACAGTCCCCCCCAGTTCTCTCTCTGCTGAAGCCATAAGTGCACGTTTCAGTGCCCAACAGGTCATAGATCAGATTTTTTCAGACGTCCAGGAAAAACAAGAGAACAATGATTTACAAGAGGAAGAGGTATCTGAAGAAGAAAATGGGGAAGAATACAACCCAGAGCACAATGCATCATCTTCAGATGAAGAAGAAATCCCCCAAGCTGAAAGAGAGACATTTTAGTCAAAGAACAGCAAAATAACATGGTCCTTGTCACCATATGACAACCAGGGCAGGATGGCAGCACGAACTGTCATAAGGATGACCCCAGGGGGCCTTATGACCCCAGGGCCTTATGACCCCAGGGCCCACAAGACATGCAGTTGCCCAGGACATCGCCTCAACATTCTACATGTTCATCACACCAGCCATCGAAAAAATCATCCTGGATATGACAAATTTGGAGGGTTTCCATAAATATGGAGACAACTGGAAAAGGATGGATGAGATTGACCTGCGTGCCTGCATAGGGCTGCTAATCTTAGCGGGGGTGTATAGGTCCCGAGGCGAGGCTACATGTAGTCTCTGGGATGCAGGGAGTGGAAGGGCTGTTTTCCTTGCCACAATGCCACTGAAAGTCTACCACACTTTCTCATGAATGCTACGATTTGATAACCGTGAGTCAAAACCTGCAAGACGTGTGAGAGACAAACTGGCGGCCATAAGAGGGGTCTGGGAGAAGTGGGTGGAGCGTCTGCCATACCTCTACAACCCTGGGCCTGAAGTAACAGTGGATGAGCAACTGGTCTCATTCAGAGGTACATTTTTTTTCATATCTGTAATGTGATTTACACTGTTCAGTTTATTATGTGTTGCTGTAATATCATTGATTTATATGATTGTTTTCTGTGACACTGATACTAATTACTGATACTAATCTCTTTTGTCAAAAGGTTGATGTCCTTTCCAACAATATATGCCCAGCAAGCCAACAAAGTACGGCATCAAGATATGGGTGGCCTGTGACGCACAATCCAGCTACGCTTGGAAGATGCAAGTCTACACAGGGAAGCTGACCAATGGAGGCCCGGAGAAGAACCAGGAAATGCAAGTCTACACAGGGAAGCCGACCAGTGGAGGCCCGGAGAAGAACCAGGGGATGCAAGTCTACACAGGGAAGCCGACCAGTGGAGGCCCGGAGAAGAACCAGGGGATGCAAGTCTACACAGGGAAGACGACCAGTGGAGGCCCGGAGAAGAACCAGGAGATGTAAGTCTACACAGGGAAGCCGACCAGTGGAGGCCCGGAGAAGAACCAGGGGATGTAAGTCTACACAGGGAAGACGACCAGTGGAGGCCCGGAGAAGAACCAGGGGATGCGGGTTGTGCTTGATGTGACAGATGGACTGAGGGGGCACAATGTCACGTGACAATTTCTTCACCTCTTATGAACTCAGCCAGCAGCTCCTGAAGAGGAAGATCACCATGGTTGGCACAGTTAGAAAGAACAAGCCTGAGCTCCCCTCTACACTCCTCACAACAAGGGGGAGAGAGGCCTTCTCATCAAAGTTTGCCTTCACCCCCACCACTATAGATTCTTACCTCCCAAAGAGGAAGAAGAATGCGGTCGTCCTGAGCACACTGCACAAACGGCTGAGATCAGTGATCATGAGGACAGGAAGCCAGCCATCATCCTGGACTATAACCACAACAAAGGAGGCGTGGACAACCTGGACAAGGTGATTGGAACTTACAGCTGCAGGAGGATGACTGCCCGCTGGCCCCTGGTCATCTTCCATAACATCATTGATGTGTACTCATACAATGCCTTCGTGATATGGAACAAGATCAACCCTACCTAGATGCCTGATCAGTGGAACAAGAGGAGGGTGTTCCTGGAGCAGCTGGGAAAGACACTTGTAACCCCACACATACAAAGAAGAGAGTGCCTCCCCTGCACAGCAGCCTCTGCAGCATTTGTGAACGCTGTTCAGGGGGCTGAATCTTGTCCGGATCCACCTGAGGCTGCAGCAGGGGCAGGCAAGAGAAGAGATGCCAATTCTGCCCCCCAAAGAAGGACTGTAAAACAAATACTATGGACACATTGTGGGTGGGGGCAATGGTTAAACAAATGGGAGAAGACTAGTATTTTGTAGTTGAATTCATTCAAAACTACTTTCTGCACATTTATGCTACTTTATTAGGCTATACAAGTGCTATCTCTTGCTAATAAAATGTATGTTATTGACCTATGCAGTAGCTTTAGCAATAATAATAATAATAATAAACCTCTACTTTAGTAAAGAAAAAAATGTGTGATAAGACAGGTGTGATATATGACAGGTGTGACAGGTGTGATATAATAAAAACTAATGGTGTCCAATGATTAAATAGTATTTCTGCATTGTGAAGAGGGAAAACCCAGATATGCACAAAGTTTGTGATGAATGACAGGTTGTTTCTACATGCAAAATAGATCTGGGATTTAAAATTCAATTAAGCTGCTATATTTTTGTAGTTTAGTGAAGGCGGGTCATTTTTGACCCTTAGGACAAGGGGAGTATACAGGATGTTAAGACTACACAAGGGTTAAGTTGGGCGGAAGCACCTTTTGGGTAAACCTTTTCCTGGTGTGTGCGTGCCTTCATGAGGAGCTAGTCCAGCATTGGGTCAACCCTCCCCACCCTCAGCAGAGCAGGCCAGTCTGAAGGCCACTGTGTCAGCGACTCCCAGACAAAAGCCCACTGAGCCCCCCGACACACTCCTCACAGCCTTGCCTCACACCCCAGAGTTACAGTGCATTCGGAAAGAATGTACACCTCTTGACATTTTCCACAGTTTATTACATTACAGCCTTATTCTAAAAGAGATTAAATCGTTTTTTACCCTCAATCTACACACAAGACCTCCTAATGACGAAGCAAAAACAGGTTTTTAGGTTTAAGTATTCAGACCCTTTATTCAGTACTTTGTTGAAGCACCTTTGGCAGTGATTACAGCCTTGAGTCTTCTTGGGTATGAGGCTACAAGCTTGGCACACCTGTATTTGGGGAGTTTCTCCCATTCTTCTCTGCAGATCCCCTCAAGCTCTGTCAGGTTGGATGGGGAGCGTAGCTGCACAGCTATTTTCAGTTCTCTCCAGAGATGTTCGATCGGGTTCAGGTCCGGTCTCTGGCTGGGCCACTCTAGGACATTCAGAGACTTGTCCTGAAGTCTTGGCTGTGTGCTTAGGGTCATTGTCCTGTTGGAAGGTGAACCTTTGTCCCAGTATGAGGTCCTGAGCGCTCTGGAGCAGGTTTTCATCTAGGATCGTTCTGTACTTTGCTCTGTTCATCTTTCTCTCGAGTCCCTGCCGCTGAAAAACATTGTCACAGCATGATGCTGCCACCACCATGCTTCACCGTAGGGATTGTGCCAGGTTACCTCCAGATGGGACACTTGGCATTCATGCCAAAGAGTTCAATCTTGGATTCATCAGACCAGGGAATCTTGTTTCTCATGAGAGTACTTTTGGTAAACTCCAAGCAGGCTGTCATGTGCCTTTTACTGAAGAGTGGCTTTCGTCTACCCACACAACCCTAAAGGCCAGATTTGTGGAGTGCTGCAGAGATGGTTGTCCTTCTGGAAGGTTCTCCCATCTCCACAGAGGAACTCTGGAGTTCTGTCAGAGTGACCATCAGGTTCTTGGTCAACTCTCTGACCAAGGCCCTTCTCCCCCGATTACTCAGTTTGGCCGAGCGGCCAGCTCTAGGAAGAGCTTGTTGGTTTCAAACTTTTTCCATTCAAGAATGACGGAGACCACTGTGTTCTTGGGGACCATCAATGCTGCAGACATTTTTTGGTACCCTTCCCAGATCTGTGCCTCAACACAATCCTGTCTCGGAGCTCTACGGACAATTCCTTCAACCTCACGGCTTGGTTTTTGCTCTGACGTGCACTGTCAACTGTGGGACCTTATATAGACAGTTGTGTGCCTTTCCAAATCATGTCCAATCATGTACCACAGGTGGACTCCAATCAAATTGTAGAACCATCTCAATGTCTTATGTGTAGATTTCTGAGGATTTTAATGATTTACATACATTTTAGAACAAGGCTGTAAAGTAACAAAATACGGAAAAAGGGGTCTGAATACTTTCCAAATGCACTGTATATCTGAGCTAGAGGTTAGGGAGCAGGGTCGCCTCATGCCCCAGAGGTTAGTGGGCAGGGTCGCCTCATGCCCCCAGAGGTTAGGGAGCAGTGTCGCCTCATGCCCCCAGAGGTTAGTGGGCAGGGTCGGCTCATGCCCCAGAGGTTAGTGGGCAGGGTCGGCTCATGCCCCAGAGGTTAGTGGGCGGGGTCGCCTCATGCCCCAGAGGTTAGGGAGCAGTGTCGCCTCATGCCCCCAGAGGTTAGTGGGCAGGGTCGGCTCATGCCCCAGAGGTTAGTGGGCGGGGTCGCCTCATGCCCCCAGAGGTTAGGGGGCCGGGTCGCCTCATGCCCCAGAGGTTAGGGAGCAGTGTCGCCTCATGCCCCAGAGGTTAGGGAGCAGTGTCGCCTCATGCCCCCAGAGGTTAGGGAGCAGTGTCGCCTCATGCCCCAAAGGTTAGGGAGCAGTGTCGCCTCATGCCCCAAAGGTTAGTGGGCAGGGTCGCCTCATGCCCCCAGAGGTTAGGGAGCAGTGTCGCCTCATGCCCCCAGAGGTTAGGGAGCAGGGTCGCCTCATGCCCCCAGAGGTTAGGGAGCAGTGTCGCCTCATGCCCCAGAGGTTAGGGAGCAGTGTCGCCTCATGCCCCAAAGGTTAGGGAGCAGCGTCGCCTCATGCCCCAAAGGTTAGGGGGCAGGGTCGGCTCATGCCCCAAAGGTTAGGGAGCAGTGTCGCCTCATGCCCCCAGAGGTTAGGGAGCAGTGTCGCCTCATGCCCAAAAGGTTAGGGAGCAGTGTCGCCTCATGCCCCCAGAGGTTAGGGAGCAGGGTCGCCTCATGCCCCCAGAGGTTAGTGGGCAGTGTCGCCTCATGCCCCCAGAGGTTAGGGAGCAGCGTCGCCTCATGCCCCAGAGGTTAGTGGGCAGGGTCGCCTCATGCCCCAGAGGTTAGTGGGCAGGGTCGCCTCATGCCCCAGAGGTTAGGGGGCAGGGTCGGCTCATGCCCCAGAGGTTAGGGGGCAGGGTCGGCTCACGCCCCAGAGGTTAGTGGGCAGGGTCGGCTCACGCCCCAGAGGTTAGTGGGCAGGGTCGGCTCACGCCCCAGAGGTTAGTGGGCAGGGTCGGCTCACGCCCCAGAGGTTAGTGGGCAGGGTCGGCTCACGCCCCAGAGGTTAGTGGGCAGGGTCGGCTCACGCCCCAGAGGTTAGTGGGCAGGGTCGGCTCACGCCCCAGAGGTTAGTGGGCAGGGTCGGCTCACGCCCCAGAGGTTAGTGGGCAGGGTCGGCTCACGCCCCAGAGGTTAGTGGGCAGGGTCGGCTCACGCCCCAGAGGTTAGTGGGCAGGGTCGGCTCACGCCCCAGAGGTTAGTGGGCAGGGTCCTGTGGGTCATTGGCCCCTTTGGAACACTGGCGTTTTGCACCATTTATATCAGCTTCAAAGACTTTCTACACCAATGCACATCTACACAGTCTAGCTGGACGACCTGTGCTAGCCTCAATAAAAAAGTCTCAGCAACAATAGTTGAACTGACTAGGAACATCACATTTGGGTATTTTTATTTATTTAAATTTATCCCCTTTTCTCCCCAATTTTCGCGGTATCCAATCGCTAGTAATTACTATCTTGTCTCATCGCTACAACTCCCGTACGGGCTCGGGAGAGACGAAGGTCGAAAGCCATGCGTCCTCCGAAGCACAACCCAACCAAGCCGCACTGCTTCTTTAACACAGCGCGCCTCCAACCCGGAGGCCAGCCGCACCAATGTGTCGGAGGAAACACCGTGTACCTGGCCCCCTTGGTTGGCGCGCACTGCGCCCGGCCCGCCACAGGAGTCGCTGGAGCGCGATGAGACAAGGAAATCCCTACCGGCCAAACCCTCCCTAACCCGGACGACGCTAGGCCAATTGTGCGTCGCCCCACGGACCTCCCGGTCGCGGCCGGCTGCGACAGAGCCTGGGCGCGAATCCAGAGACTCTGGTGGCGCAGCTAGCACTGCGATGCAGTGCCCTAGACCACTGCTCCACCCGGGAGGCCCACATTTGGGTATTTTACACAAAACCCCCAAAACCAAGACAACATGGAGGCCACATTCCTGCATACGGTCACTATTAGCCAAGCCCACTTACAGCTCAATATTCCGTTAGTTTGGCGTATATACTGTCTGCACCCTAGACTGTAAACTAGTGTAACAGACACACAGGGGGAAATCCATAAACTAGTCCCGAGGTCGCTCCATAACACACTAGTTATGGATCTGTACTGTCACAAAACAGCCTGGCAGCCATGACAGAGCTAAAATTAGCTTGGATCATTATCTTCGATCAGGAGGCCTAGTCCAGAGTTACGGCCTGCAGCTCACACTGTCTCAACATCCCAAACAAGTTGGACTGAACTTGAAAGTTGAGTGCCTCGGATGAGAACACAAACTTAGCTGATGGTCAACTATTCTCCGTTATCAACTTCAAGACCTGGTTTACATGCTAGACGGTCTTAAGTAATACTATAACTGGGGTAGGTAGAGGTTCAGTAATACTATAACTGGGGTAGGTAGAGGTTCAGTAATACTATAACTGGGGTAGAGGTTCAGTAATACTATAACTGGGGTAGATAGAGGTTCAGTAATACTATAACTGGGGTAGATAGAGGTTCAGTAATATTATAACTGGGGTAGATAGAGGTTCAGTAATACTATAACTGGGGTAGATAAAGGTTCAGTAATATTATAACTGGGGTAGAGGTTCCGTAATAGTATACCTGGGGTAGAGGTTCAGTAATACTATAACTGGGGTAGGTAGAGGTTCAGTAATACTATAACTGGGGTAGGTAGAGGTTCAGTAATACTATAACTGGGGTAGGTAGAGGTTCAGTAATACTATAACTGGGGTAGAGGTTCAGTAATACTATAACTGGGGTAGATAGAGGTTCAGTAATACTATAACTGGGGTAGATAGAGGTTCAGTAATACTATAACTGGGGTAGGTAGAGGTTCAGTAATACTATAACTGGGGTAGGTAGAAGTTCAGTAATACTATAACTGGGGTAGGTAGAGGTTCAGTAATACTATAACTGGGGTAGAGGTTCAGTAATACTATAACTGGGGTAGATAGAGGTTCAGCAATACTATAACTTGGGTAGATAGAGGTTCAGTAATACTATAACTGGGGTAGAGGTTCAGTAATACTATAACTGGGGTAGATAGAGGTTCAGTAATACTATAACTGGGGTAGACAGAGCTTGCCCCTGATACTGACACGGGGTCTGATACCCCCTACCCACCCACCCTAGATATGTAATTAAAGGAAACTTCTACCTTAAGCTATGAAGCCACACATCATTGTTTCTGGTCAGCAGTCATGTTCTCATAGTACGGTTCATTAGAGGAAGCATGATGGTAATTTAATATTCCAGACCTCCATGTGAATCCTATTGGCTCACTCTGACCATTACGACAACATCAACAAAACACAATCACAACATTCCTCCTCCCGTTTCTCTCCAAAAGCTCTAACCCAGGCAGGCCTTTCCAGGCCAGCACCATGTAAACTCCAACCAACTGAGCCTCCACAAAGACCCTCTCTGTGATTTCAGCCCACAAACCCTTGCAGATATCCAGGCTTAGGTTCTATTCCCCTGTAGCACAGCTCTGTAGTAGTTTCATGTTGACCTCTTCTCACAAATACCTACAAAAGGTTTTCAATACGATCTCTATGACGGTCCATCTCAAAGATACCTACAATGGTTTCTCCCAGGTTGGTCCCCTATACACTCACACATACCTGGGGTGGATTCTCCAGTGACATTGAGGCCCACGGAGAGTTATCGGACCACCAGCCACTCTGCCTGTGTGTGGCCCGGACCTTGGCCTTACTCTTGGTAGGACTCTTCTTCATGCTGTCCCTCAGGTTGGTGAACTTCACCCGGCTCTTAGACATGGAGGCGGGCAGCGTGCTGGAGCTGTAGTTCCTCTGGGGGCTCTGTAAGGGGAGCTGTGGTGAGAGCAGTGGGTGGAGGTTCAACAGAGGGGTCTGCTGCATCTGGGGAGGGGGATGATGGTGGTAGAGGTGATGATGCTGCTGCTGTAGCTGTTGTTGTTGGTAGTGTTGTAGTGCCTGCTGCTGGAGCTGCTGTTGGTGTTGGATCTGCATCTGCGGTTGTTGGAGCTGCTGTTGGAGCTGCTGTTGGTGTTGGATCTGCATCTGCGGTTGTTGGAGCTGCTGCTGGTGTTGGATCTGCATCTGCTGCTGTTGGAGCTGCATCTGCGGTTGTTGGAGCTGCTGTTGCAGAAGGTGTTGTTGCTGTCTGTGGATCAGAGGCAGCTGGATCTGGGTCTGGTTCTGCTGAAACCTCTGTTGGGTTTGCTGGGCCCGATGCTGATTCTGGGTCTGCTGATTCTGGGTCTGGTGCCCCAGCGTATTACCCTGCCTGGAGACCATCACCCCAAGGCTGGGACTGCAGCCCTCAGGGCCCCCGCAGCAGTACTCGTGGTTATGGTAGTAGGTCGTCATGGCTGGGGCTTAGCCGTAGGTCCAAGAAGAGATGCAGGGTTGATTTTGATATGAAGATGAGGTAGAAAGCCTGGTATTCCTCTTCGGTCTCCTGTAGCAGGCTAACTAGCGGTAACAGAGACCACACCACAGAAAAATCCAGTCTCCAGTCTTATCCTCTCACTACCCTCTCTCTCACTCGTGCTTCCCTCTCTCAGACCGCTCAGACTGTCTCTGCCTCTCATCCCCCCCCTCTTGTTCCCTCTCCCTTGCTCACTCTCTCGCCAATTAATGAGCTCCAGTGGGCACTGCACATGACAGCACACAGGCATGAATAATCAATGCAGAGCCGGGACTGTGATATGGGGATCAGGGCTCGTCTGTGGACGCTGGCTGGGCCTCCCTGCTTCCTATGGCGGTAGGAGGAATGTGATAGTTGCCTGTCAAACTCAAATCCACAGGCTTTGGTTACTATTTCACCACAGCATTAGTGAACACTTCTAAATAGCGGGAAGATTAACATTGGGTGTGTGTGTGTGCAATGTTGGGGAAAATAGTTGACCAAGCTACCAATTACTTCACATTGGAAGAAGTTAAGCTACCTTTAAGAAAAATATAGTTTACTTAAACTAAAGTAACTTTGAAATGTAATAGAAAATACAATTGTAAGAACAGATCACTCTGGAGTCAGATGTTAAGATAATGTGTAATTTAGCCTATTAAACACAAAAACAAAAAACAAATGGTAATTCTTGCCTACTTCACCCATATTTCCTTGTTTTTTTTTGCAAAAAGAGAAATGTGTAGTCCCAGTAGTTAGCTACACCGCTGCATGGCAACAAATACATGAACTACTGAAAACACGACCAAGACTTGAATTTAGTTCAACTACCACCAAGCTACTGCAAAATGTAGTTAAATTGTGTGTGCGTGCGTAAGTGTGTACGCAAACAAGAAGAGCCTGCAGTAGGGCCTCGATTCCCCAGTGTGTCTGGCCTCCTGATGCCCATACAGAGAGAGGTGTATTATGCAGGACACAACAGCTCTCCAGAGGTGACCCGTCCTGACCAGCTGTCAGTCTACTCTGGCTGTCGCCATAGAGACAACACGCCACAGCAGAGCTCAGATGTGTTATCGTGGATGTGGTACCGTCGCCATAGAGACAACACGCCACAGCAGAGCTCAGATGTGTTATCGTGGATGTGGTACCGTCGCCATAGAGACAACACGCCACAGCAGAGCTCAGATGTGTGCCATCGTGGATGTGGTACCGTCGTCAGAGACAACGCGCCACAGCAGAGCTCAGATGTGTTATCGTGGATGTGGTACCGTCGCCATAGAGACAACACGCCACAGCAGAGCTCAGATGTGTTATCGTGGATGTGGTACCGTCGCCATAGAGACAACACGCCACAGCAGAGCTCAGATGTGTTATCGTGGATGTGGTACCGTCGCCATAGAGACAACATGCCACAGCAGAGCTCAGATGTGTTATTGTGGATGTGGTACCGTCGCCATAGAGACAACACGCTACAGCAGAGCTCAGATGTGTTATCGTGGATGTGGTACCGTCTCCATAGAGACAACACGCCACAGCAGAGCTCAGATGTGTTATCGTGGATGTGGTACCGTCACCATAGAGACAACACGCCACAGCAGAGCTCAGATGTGTTATCGTGGATGTGGTACCGTCTCCATAGAGACAACACGCCACAGCAGAGCTCAGATGTGTTATCGTGGATGTGGTACCGTCTCCATAGAGACAACACGCCACCGCAGAGCTCAGATGTGTTATCGTGGATGTGGTACCGCCGCCATAGAGACAACACGCCACAGCAGAGCTCAGAGGTGTTATCGTGGATGGGATTGCATTGGGTTACATATCTCTACAGAGTACACCATTAGACACATTGGGTTACATATCTCTACAGAGTACACCATTAGACACATGGCATGGTACCTTGGTACAATTCCTCAGAGTGAGTTTGATATTTGTAAAAGTCACCAGCATCAAAGGAACAAACAATCCCTTCGGTCATATGACCAAAGCAGAAGCCATAAGCATAACATTTCAAGTTAATTAAAATGATATATGTACTGCATCCTTCTAGCAGCCATGAGATACAACTGTATATGGCTCCAAGGCAGGTGGCATTAATGTGTCATGGCTAGCCCTCACCAGAGAAATGTTCACCGTTCACTTCTTCCATTGTAACACACAGAGACACACAGAGAGACAGTATATAAGAGCCTTTATAAAGAGCTAACACCACCGCCGAGGGCACTGAGAAAGAAACATCCAGGGAAAGAGGAGGACTGTAAGAATGAATAAGACAGAGTTAGGAAGAGAGATGAGAGAGCGAGAGAGAGAGAGAGAGAGAAAGAGAGAAAGAGAGAGAGAAAGAGAGAAAAAGAGAGAGAGCGAGAGAGAGAGAAAGAGAGATGAGAGAGAGAAAGAGAGATGAGAGAGCGAGATGAGAGAGAGAGATGAGAGACAGAGATGAGAGAGAGAGATGAGAGACAGAGATGAGAGAGAGAGATGAGAGAA
The DNA here is from genome assembly GCF_029448725.1 of Salvelinus fontinalis. Classification (NCBI taxonomy): domain Eukaryota; kingdom Metazoa; phylum Chordata; class Actinopteri; order Salmoniformes; family Salmonidae; genus Salvelinus; species Salvelinus fontinalis. The sequence goes on along the minus strand of NC_074678.1, from coordinate 3,013,483 downwards.
AGAGAGAGAGAAAGATAGAGAGAAAGAGAGAAAGAGAGATGAGAGAGAGAGAGAGAAAGAGAGAGATGAGAGATGAGAGAGAGAGATATCAACTCCCGAGATTAGGCTGGTGTAACCGATGTGAAATGGCTAGCTGGTTAGCGGGGTGGTTGTAAACGCTAATAGCATTTACAACGTCACTCGCTCTGAGACTTGGAGTAGTTATTCCCCTTGCTCTGCATGGGTAACGCTGCTTCGAGGGTGGCTGTTGTCGATGTGTTCCTGGTTCGAGCCCAGGTAGGAGCGAGGAGAGGGATGGAAGCTATACTGTTCCACTGGCAATACTAAAGTGCCTATAAGAACATCCAATAGTCAAAGGTATATGAAATACAAATGGTATAGAGAGAAATAGTCCTAGAATTCCTATAATAACTACAACCTAAAACATCTTACCTGGGAATATTGAAGACTCATGATAAAAGGAACCACCAGCTTTCATATGTTCTCATGTTGAGCAAGGAACTTCAACGTTAGCTTTCTTACAAGGCACATATTGCACTTTGACTTTCTTCTCCAACACTTTGTTTTTGCATTACTTAAACCAAATTGAACATGTTTCACTATTTATTTGAGGCTAAATGGATTTTATTGTTGTATTATATTAAGTTAAAATAAGTGTTCATTCATAATTGTTGTAATTGTCATTATTACAAATAAAAAAAATGTTAAAAAAATAAAAAAACGGACGATTATTCGGTACCGGCTTTTTTTGGTCCTCCAATAATCGGGATCGGCGTTGAAAAATCATAATCGGGCGACCTCTAATGGTTATTGTTGTTACTGTTGTTCCGTTGACAATATTGATTATTATTATTATTAATTATGTTAATATTGTAAATCTCCAAAGTAAGCGTTTGGCAATATGTACATTGTTACGACATGCCAATAAAGCAAATAGAATTGAATTGAATTGAGAGAGATAAGTGAGAAAGATGAGACAAGGGAGATGAGATAAGATGAGAGACAAGGGAGATGAGATAAGATAAGAGGGAGGGAGGGAGATAAGATAAGAGAGAGGGAGGGAGATGTGATAAGAGAGAGAGAGGGAGATGTGATAAGAGAGAGAGAGGGAGATGTGATAAGAGAGAGGGAGGGAGATGTGATAATAGAGAGAGAGGGAGATGTGATAAGAGAGAGGGAGGGAGATGTGATAAGAGAGAGGGAGGGAGATGAGATAAGGGAGAGGGAGATGAGATAAGGGAGAGGGAGATGAGATAAGGGAGAGGGAGATGAGATAAGGGAGAGGGAGATGAGATAAGGGAGAGGGAGATGAGATAAGGGAGAGGGAGATGAGATAAGGGAGAGGGAGATGAGATAAGGGAGAGGGAGATGAGATAAGGGAGAGGGAGATGAGATAAGGGAGAGGGAGATGAGATAAGGGAGAGGGAGATGAGATAAGGGAGAGGGAGATGAGATAAGGGAGAGGGAGATGAGATAAGGGAGATGAGATAAGGGAGAGGGAGATGAGATAAGGGAGAGGGAGATGAGATAAGGGAGAGGGAGATGAGATAAGGGAGAGGGAGATGAGATAAGGGAGAGGGAGATGAGATAAGGGAGAGGGAGATGAGATAAGGGAGAGGGAGATGAGACAAGGGAGAGGGAGATGAGACAGAAACAGAGACCAGGCAAAGGGGAGGACTGAAAATCAGGGTGAGAAAGAGGGCGAAATAGAGAGAGAGAGAGAGAGAGGAGAGAGAAAGAGAGAGAGAGAGGGGGAAGAGCAAGATGTCTCCACTGTAGGGCTTCTATGTGTAGTAATACCAACCCTAGAGGCTATGTTATTCCGCCAGTCAGAGTGGCTACCAAGAATAGGTGAGCATCTCACCGCTAAAAACACCACTCTCACAAAGGACTGCCCTACAACACCAGTAATTGCACTAAACAGAAAGGGAGAGGGGAGAAAGAAATGTACAAAGTGTGTCGTACTATACAGGAGCCCTTCAAATACAATGACTGAATAGAACCTCTACTGTGTAATTATTGGCCGTGACAAGCCAGGGAGACATACACTCAACCACTTACTACTGGAACGGGGAATTACACATAATGGACTTCATTTCACCTCAGGTCTCAAACCCCCCTGTACAGTATGTAGACAACCACCCCCCTGTACAGTATGTAGACAACCCCCCCCCCCCCCCCCTGTACAGTATGTAGACAACCCCCCCCCCGTACAGTATGTAGACAACCCCCCCCCCCCCTGTACAGTATGTAGACAACCCCCCCCTGTACAGTATGTAGACAACCCCCCCCCCCCCCTGTACAGTATGTAGACAACCCCCCCCCCTGTACAGTATGTAGACAACCCCCCCCCCCCCCCCCTGTACAGTATGTAGACAACCCCCCCCCCCCCCCCTGTACAGTATGTAGACAACCCCCCCCCCCGTACAGTATGTAGACAACCACCCCCCTGTACAGTATGTAGACAACCCCCCCCCCCCCCTGTACAGTATGTAGACAACCCCCCCCCTGTACAGTATGTAGACAACCCCCCCCCCCCTGTACAGTATGTAGACAACCCCCCCCCCGTACAGTATGTAGACAACCACCCCCCTGTACAGTATGTAGACAACCACCCCCCCCTGTACAGTATGTAGACAACCACCCCCCTGTACAGTATGTAGACAACCACCCCCCCCCTGTACAGTATGTAGACAACCACCCCCCCTGTACAGTATGTAGACAACCACCCCCCCTGTACAGTATGTAGACACCCCCCCCCCCGTACAGTGCGGAGATAAACCCCCCCCCCCTGTACAGTATGTAGACAACCCCCCCCCCCCTGTACAGTATGTAGACAACCACCCCCCTGTACAGTATGTAGACAAACCCCCCCCCCCCTGTACAGTATGTAGACAACCCCCCCCTGTACAGTATGTAGACAACCACCCCCCTGTACAGTATGTAGAACCCCCCCCCCCCCCCGTACAGTATGTAGACAACCCCCCCTGTACAGTATGTAGACAACCCCCCCCCCCGTACAGTATGTAGACAACCACCCCCCCTGTACAGTATGTAGACAACACCCCCCCCTGTACAGTATGTAGACAACCACCCCCCCCGTACAGTATGTAGACAACAACCCCCCCCCCCCCCCCCCCGTACAGTGCGGAGATAACCCCCCCTGTACAGTATGTAGACAACCCCCCCTGTACAGTATGTAGACAACCCCCCCTGTACAGTATGTAGACAACCCCCCCCTGTACAGTATGTAGACAACCCCCCCCTGTACAGTATGTAGACAACGCCCCCCCCCTGTACAGTATGTAGACAACCCCCCCCCCTGTACAGTATGTAGACAACACCCCCCTGTACAGTATGTAGACAACCACCCCCCCCCCTGTACAGTATGTAGACAACCACCCCCCCTGTACAGTATGTAGACAACCCCCCCCTGTACAGTATGTAGACAACCCCCCCTGTACAGTTTGTAGACAACCCCCCCCCCCCCCCGTACAGTATGTAGACAACCACCCCCCCTGTACAGTATGTAGACAACCACCCCCCCTGTACAGTATGTAGACAACACCCCCCCCGTACAGTATGTAGACAACCACCCCCCCCGTGCAGTATGTAGACAAACCACCCCCCCCGTACAGTATGTAGACAACCCCCCCCCCCCCCGTACAGTGCGGAGATAACCCCCCCTGTACAGTATGTAGACAACCCCCCCTGTACAGTATGTAGACAACCCCCCCTGTACAGTATGTAGACAACCCCCCCCTGTACAGTATGTAGACAACCCCCCCCTGTACAGTATGTAGACAACGCCCCCCCCTGTACAGTATGTAGACAACCCCCCCCCTGTACAGTATGTAGACAACACCCCCCTGTACAGTATGTAGACAACCCCCCCCTGTACAGTATGTAGACAACCCCCCCCCCTGTACAGTATGTAGACAACACCCCCCTGTACAGTATGTAGACAACACCCCCCTGTACAGTATGTAGACAACCCCCCCCCCTGTACAGTATGTAGACAACACCCCCCTGTACAGTATGTAGACAACCACCCCCCCCTGTACAGTATGTAGACAACCACCCCCCCTGTACAGTATGTAGACAACCACCCCCCCCTGTACAGTATGTAGACAACCACCCCCCTGTACAGTATGTAGACAACCACCCCCCGTACAGTATGTAGACAACCCCCCCTGTACAGTACGGAGATAAACCCCCCCTGTACAGTACGGAGATAAACCCCCCCCCCGGTACAGTACGGAGATAACCAACCCCCCCGTACAGTATGGAGATAACCAACCCCCCCGTACAGTATGGAGATAACCAACCCCTCCGTACAGTATGGAGGTAATCAACCCCCCCGTACAGTATGGAGATAACCAACCCCCCCCGTACAGTACGGAGATAACCAACCCCCCCTGTACAGTGTGGTCTTCAGCACTTCATGCAATGTCATGTATCAGGGGCTGGGCTTTAATGGTTTTTAACTTAAATGCACCGTGCCCCATCTTAGGTCTATCAGATTTTCTTGTGACCTACACAATAAACCAACCCAGTATTACTGGCCACAGTGCAGCATTAAGATGTGGCCATAAAGTATCTGCTGAGACTCTCCTTTGGGATCCGCTGCAGTAAAGGCCCTTCCATTAGCAGTGACTGGAGAAAACATAGCAGTGGTAATACCAAGACTGAACACCAGGGGGCTCTACAGGCCCACAGGGACTGGCACTCACACTGACCTATAAGGATGAAGCTTCTCATAGACACTGATGTAAGATGTGTGTTTCCCTGCCTAATGGTTAGGGTTAGGATTCAGAGAGAGTAAGCTGATCCAAGATCCTACAGGTAACTTTTAACCAGAGCTGCCAATAATCATCAGGGCCTGTGTTCACAAAGCCTCTCAAAGTAGGAGTGCTGATCTAGGATCTGTCCATATACATCTGATTCATTATGATCTAAACAAGGCTAAACTGATCCTAGATCATCTCTCCTACTCTGAGATGCTTTGTGTATACGGGGCCAGGTCTCCTTACAAGGCCTCAGACAGAGAGCCTGAGGGTACTAGAGATGTAAGACTGATAGGTACAGACAAGGTCTTTATCGGGCGCTAGTTCAATCCTAACTGTCTGTGATGTATATGGAAATCACTGAGATTACTCCAAACACACACTTTGCAGGACTTGCTGTGATGCACTGTGATCAATGGAATGGTAGACAGGAAATCCTTAGATATGTTTATCAGGATTATATTCCATTACCACCTGAGTCAAGGTGATCAACTAGGGCTGGGCCATTTCTGCTACCTGAGGATTTATTTACATGTTTTATTTAACCTTTATTTAACTAGGCAAGTCAGTTAAGAACAAATTCTTATTTACGATGACTGCCTACCCCGGCCAAACCCGGACGACACTTGGCCAATTGTGCGCCGCCCTATGGAACTCCCAATCACGGTTGGTTGTGATACAGCCTGGAATCGAACCAGGGTCTGTAGTGACGCCACTAGCACTGAGATGCAGTGACTTAGACCGCTGCGCCACTCGGGAGCCCTAAACAGTTTCCTCAGTTCCAAAAAGATTGAATCTTAGGAGCTGAGGAGTTGATTCTTAGAGGAATCAAATCTTAACACTCAGAAATGGGAGTCGACGCGCAAGGAGTCGAGGAATCAATTATCTTGTAGTCGACTCTCCACCATCGTCAATAACAGTTGGATAAATGGCAGAGAAAGGCAAGCGACAGGAGCGAAGTCCTGTATGGCAACACTTTGAGAAGTCAACTGAGAAGGTGATTAACTTCATGAGGTGGAATTGAGGTCCAGTAATGGTAGCCTGAAAGAGACGCAAGCGGAGACCCGACCGGAGACCCAACCGGAGACCCAACCGGAGACGCAACCGGAGACCCAACCGGAGACGCAACCGGAGACTCAACCGGAGACGCAACCGGAGACCCAACCGGAGACTCAACCGGAGACCCAACCGGAGACCCAACCGGAGACCCAACCGGAGACGCAACCGGAGACCCAACCGGAGACCCAACCGGAGACCCAACCGGAGACCCAACCGGAGACCCAACCGGAGACGCAACCGGAGACCCAACCGGAGACCCAACCGGAGACCCAACCGGAGACCCAACCGGAGACCCAACCGGAGACCCAACCGGAGACGCAACCGGAGACGCAACCGGAGACCCAACCGGAGACCCAACCGGAGACCCAACCGGAGACCCAACCGGAGACCCAACCGGAGACCCAACCGGAGACGCAACCGGAGACCCAACCGGAGACCCAACCGGAGACCCAAACGGAGACCCAACCGGAGACCCAACCGGAGACCCAAACGGAGACCCAACCGGAGACCCAACCGGAGACCCAACCGGAGACCCAACCGGAGACCCAACCGGAGACCCAAACGGAGACCCAAACGGAGACGCAACCGGAGACCCAACCGGAGACCCAACCGGAGACCCAACCGGAGACCCAAACGGAGACCCAACCGGAGACCCAACCGGAGACCCAACCGGAGACCCAACCGGAGACCCAACCGGCTGCTGGAAGCAGCGCATCTGCATTGTGAATTCACATGGAATTTTCAGATTTTTTCTTATTTGTTTTAACGGAAAACTGATTAAAAATAAATAAATCTGTTAAGACAAGGACGCATCCCTAACCCAGGCCTGTCAAGACAAGGACACATTCCTAACCCAGGCCTGTCAAGACAAGGACACATTCCTAACCCAGGCCTGTCAAGACAAGGACGCATCCCTAACCCAGGCCTGTCAAGACAAGGACGCATTCCTAACCCAGGCCTGTCAAGACAAGGACACATTCCTAACCCAGGCCTGTCAAGACAAGGACACATTCCTAACCCAGGCCTGTCAAGACAAGGACACATTCCTAACCCAGGCCTGTCAAGACAAGGACACATTCCTAACCCAGGCCTGTCAAGACAAGGACACATTCCTAACCCAGGCCTGTCAAGACAAGGACACATTCCTAACCCAGGCCTGTCAAGACAAGGACACATTCCTAACCCAGGCCTGTCAAGACAAGGACACATTCCTAACCCAGGCCTGTCAAGACAAGGACACAATCCTAACCCAGGCCTGTCAAGACAAGGACACAATCCTAACCCAGGCCTGTCAAGACAAGGACACATTCCTAACCCAGGCCTGTCAAGACAAGGACACATTCCTAACCCAGGCCTGTCAAGACAAGGACACATTCCTAACCCAGGCCTGTCAAGACAAGGACACATTCCTAACCCAGGCCTGTCAAGACAAGGACACATTCCTAACCCAGGCCTGTCAAGACAAGGACACATTCCTAACCCAGGCCTGTCAAGACAAGGACACATTCCTAACCCATGCCTGTCAAGACAAGGACACATTCCTAACCCAGGCCTGTCAAGACAAGGACACATTCCTAACCCAGGCCTGTCAAGACAAGAAGGAAGACATCTTACCAAGCAACTTGGTACTGAGAATTGAAGGAGATGTTTCCGGAAAGAGAGAGCATGTGTACGTATGTGGTGCGTGTGGGAGATTTGATCTGCGTGGCAGAGTGAGTCTCCGTCCCACACACTGAGTGTGATGCAGTGATACAACACAAACTTTTCCATCCGCAATGATCTTCCCTTTAGTGTTGACCACATTTCACTTCACTGTCATGAGGAGAGCTCGCCAGTAGTCATTTAACTGTGCCGTTAACACCCCGCTGTTTCCTGTGAATATTACGTTAAAAAAAACACTCATTTGATTTGAGCCAAAACTGCAACAAGTTTTTAGTAAAGCCATTCCATCTACCTGAAGAGGGTTAGAATTAGCATCGCTAACGGCTACACAGCGTGGTAGACATACGGGCAGCGAGCACACAGACAACCTCTGTTGCATATGACTCTGATGCATTCTCATTGATGTCTTCTGATAAACTCATCTCTAATTTATATCTTAGGATAAACTAATCAATAGCTGTTCTAATAAGTTCAATACATTTAGTTGATTTCCAAACGTGAGACACATTTGATAAAAGAACTGAAAGTAACAAATTCTAATAACAGACCGTTTTCATATTATAGCATCGGAAAAGTACAGAAGTTTCGGTACATCGTGCAACACGAGTCTGAACTTGCGTTTGAGTGTGTGACGTGTCTAAGCGTGTGTGTGTGACGTGTCTAAGCATGTGTGTGTGACGTGTCTAAGCATGTGTGTGTGACGTGTCTAAGCATGTGTGTGTTACGTGTCTAAGCATGTGTGTGTGACGTGTCTAAGCATGTGTGTGTGATTGAATGTGAGTGTGTGTGTGTGTGTGTGTGTGTGTGTGTGTGTGTGTGTGTGTGTGTGTGTGTGTGTCTGTGTGTCTGTGTGTCTGTGTGTCTGTGTGTCTGTGTGTCTGTGTGTCTGTGTGTGTGTGTGTCTGTGTGTGTGTGTGTGCGTCATACAGGGCAGATGGCTGACAGGGAGTAGGGAGAGCAGAGCAGGGCTATTATTTGGTTGAGGTGAGCTGCCTGCTGAACAGCTGAATACCTGGTGCTGGTTTACAGCAACACTGCCTAGCCATCCAAAATGCACCACTGTGTGTGTGTGTGTGTGTGTGTGTGTGTGTGTGTGTGTGTGTGTGTGTGTGTGTGTGTGTGTGTGTGTGTGTGTGTGTGTGTGTGTGTGTGTGTGTGTGTGTACGCACCAGCATAACCCACAGCTAGCGGATTCAAAATAAATAAACAAATAAAACACGCATCGCTTCATTTGACGATCACCATGGCAACACATACCATGGCAACGGACAAAGCCGGCACATTGGAGGAGAGGAGCAGAGAGACCTTCTGGTCTTGACGACGGCTACGATGTGAGGTTATTTGTGGTTTCTGTTGGCTGGCGCTACACTCCTCTGATACAACAGGCCAGGCACATTGAGGATTACAAAGATAAATATATATATATATATATGTGTGAGAGAGTGAGTGAGTGAGTGATATACAGTAGATGGTGAGAGAGTGAGACAGAGCTGATGAGAGAGAGTGAGAGAGAGTGTGACAGATGGTGAGAGAGAGTGTGACATAGATGGTAAGAGTGAGACAGACAGATGGTGAGAGAGGGAGTGAAACAGAGATGTGAGAGAGGGAGTGAGACCGAGATGGTGAGTGAGGGGGTGAGACAGAGATGGTGAGACAGATGGTGAGCGCTGGTGAGAAAGAGTGAGACATAGATGGTGAGAGAGAGAGAGACAGAGATGGTGAGAAGGTGAGAGAGATGGTGAGAGTTTGAGACAGAGCTGGTGAGAGAGAGATGAGAGAGAGAGTGAGACATAGATGGTGAGAGAGTGAGACAGAGATGGTGAGCGTGAGAAGCAGAGATGGTGAGAGTGAGATACAGAAATGGTGGGAACGAGACAGAGATGGTGAGAGAGAGAGAGATGGTGAGAGTGAGACAGAGATGGTGAGAGTGAGACAGAGATGGTGAGAGTGAGACAGAGATGGTGAGAGTGAGACAGAGATGGTGAGAGTGAGACAGAGATGGTGAGAGTGAGACAGAGATGGTGAGAGTGAGAGAGAAAGAGATGGTGAGAGTGAGAGAGAAAGAGATGGTGAGAGTGAGACAGAGATGGTGAGAGTGAGACAAAGATGGTGAGAGTGAGAGAGAAAGAGATGGTGAGAGAGAAATAGATGGTAAGAGAGAAAGAGCTGGTGAGAGAGAAATAGATGGTAAGAGAGAAAGAGCTGGTGAGAGAGAGAGAAAGAGCTGGTGAGAGATGGTTAGAGAGTACGAGAAATCGAGTGTGTGAATGAGATCTGTTGTAGCCAGAGCAGGTGAGGAGAGGAGCTTAATGGATGGGGGTGCAGGTGAGGAGCTTAATGGATGGGGGTGCAGGTGAGGAGAGGAGCTTAATGGATGGGGGTGCAGGTGAGGAGAGGAGCTTAATGGATGGGGGTGCAGGTGAGGAGAGGAGCTTAATGGATGGGGGTGCAGGTGAGGAGAGGAGCTTAATGGATGGGGGTGCAGGTGAGGAGAGGAGCTTAATGGATGGGGGTGCAGGTGAGGAGAGGGGCTTAATGGATGGGGGTGCAGGTGAGGAGCTTAATGGATGGGGGTGCAGGTGAGGAGAGGGGCTTAATGGATGGGGGTGCAGGTGAGGAGCTTAATGGATGGGGGTGCAGGTGAGGAGCTTAATGGATGGGGGTGCAGGTGAGGAGCGAGATACAGAAATGGTGGGAACGAGACAGAGATGGTGAGAGAGAGAGAGATGGTGAGAGTGAGACAGAGATGGTGAGAGTGAGACAGAGATGGTGAGAGTGAGACAGAGATGGTGAGAGTGAGACAGAGATGGTGAGAGTGAGACAGAGATGGTGAGAGTGAGACAGAGATGGTGAGAGTGAGAGAGAAAGAGATGGTGAGAGTGAGAGAGAAAGAGATGGTGAGAGTGAGACAGAGATGGTGAGAGTGAGACAAAGATGGTGAGAGTGAGAGAGAAAGAGATGGTGAGAGAGAAATAGATGGTAAGAGAGAAAGAGCTGGTGAGAGAGAAATAGATGGTAAGAGAGAAAGAGCTGGTGAGAGAGAGAGAAAGAGCTGGTGAGAGATGGTTAGAGAGTACGAGAAATCGAGTGTGTGAATGAGATCTGTTGTAGCCAGAGCAGGTGAGGAGAGGAGCTTAATGGATGGGGGTGCAGGTGAGGAGCTTAATGGATGGGGGTGCAGGTGAGGAGAGGAGCTTAATGGATGGGGGTGCAGGTGAGGAGAGGAGCTTAATGGATGGGGGTGCAGGTGAGGAGAGGAGCTTAATGGATGGGGGTGCAGGTGAGGAGAGGAGCTTAATGGATGGGGGTGCAGGTGAGGAGAGGAGCTTAATGGATGGGGGTGCAGGTGAGGAGAGGGGCTTAATGGATGGGGGTGCAGGTGAGGAGCTTAATGGATGGGGGTGCAGGTGAGGAGAGGGGCTTAATGGATGGGGGTGCAGGTGAGGAGCTTAATGGATGGGGGTGCAGGAGAGGAGCTTAATGGATGGGGGTGCAGGTGAGGAGCTTAATGGATGGGGGTGCAGGTGAGGAGCTTAATGGATGGGGGTGCAGGTGAGGAGAGGAGCTTAATGGATGGGGGTGCAGGTGAGGAGAGGAGCTTAATGGATGGGGTGCAGGTGAGGAGCTTAATGGATGGGGGTGCAGGTGAGGAGAGGACCTTAATGGATGGGGGTGCAGGTGAGGAGAGGAGCTTAATGGATGGGGGTGCAGGTGAGGAGCTTAATGGATGGGGTGCAGGTGAGGAGCTTAATGGATGGGGGTGCAGGAGAGGAGCTTAATGGATGGGGGTGCAGGTGAGGAGCTTAATGGATGGGGGTGCAGGTGAGGAGAGGAGCTTAATGGATGGGGGTGCAGGAGAGGAGCTTAATGGATGGGGTGCAGGTTAGGAGCTTAATGGATGGGGGTGCAGGTGAGGTGAGGAGCTTAATGGATGGGGGTGCAGGAGAGAAGCTTAATGGATGGGGGTGCAGGAGAGGAGCTTAATGGATGGGGGTGCAGGAGAGGAGCTTAATGGATGGGGGTGCAGGTGAGGAGCTTAATGGATGGGGGTGCAGGTGAGGAGAGGAGCTTAATGGATGGGGGAGTAGGTGAGGAGAGATGCTTAATGGATGGGGGAGTAGGTGAGGAGAGATGCTTAATGGATGGGGGTGCAGGTGAGGAGCTTAATGGATGGGGGTGCAGGTGAGGAGAGGAGCTTAATGGATGGGGGTGCAGGTGAGGAGAGGAGCTTAATGGATGGGGGAGTAGGTGAGGAGAGATGCTTAATGGATGGGGGTGCAGGTGAGGAGCTTAATGGATGGGGGTGCAGGTGAGGAGAGGAGCTTAATGGATGGGGGTGCAGGTGAGGTGAGGAGCTTAATGGATGGGGGTGCAGGTGAGGAGCTTAATGGATGGGGGTGCAGGTGAGGAGCTTAATGGATGGGGGTGCAGGTGAGGAGCTTAATGGATGGGGGTGCAGGTGAGGAGCTTAATGGATGGGGGTGCAGGTGAGGAGCTTAATGGATGGGGGTGCAGGTGAGGTGAGGAGCTTAATGGATGGGGGTGGAGGTTAGGAGAGGAACTTAATGGATGGGGGTGCAGGTTAGGAGAGGAAAATTAATGGATGGGGGTGCAGGTTAGGAGCTTAATGGATGGGGGTGCAGGTGAGGAGAGGAGCTTAATGGATGGGGGTGCAGGTGAGGTGAGGAGCTTAATGGATGGGGGTGCAGGTGAGGAGAGGAACTTAATGGATGGGGGTGCAGGTGAGGAGAGGAGCTTAATGGATGGGGTGCAGGTGAGGAGAGGAGCTTAATGGATGGGGGTGCAGGTGAGGTGAGGAGCTTAATGGATGGGGGTGCAGGTGAGGAGCTTAATGGATGGGGGTGCAGGTGAGGAGAGGAGCTTAATGGATGGGGGTGCAGGTGAGGTGAGGAGCTTAATGGATGGGGGTGCAGGAGAGGAGCTTAATGGATGGGGGTGCAGGTGAGGAGAGGAGCTTAATGGATGGGGGTGCAGGTGAGGTGAGGAGCTTAATGGATGGGGGTGCAGGTGAGGAGCTTAATGGATGGGGGTGCAGGTGAGGAGAGGAACTTAATGGATGGGGGTGCAGGAGAGGAGCTTAATGGATGGGGGTGCAGGAGAGGAGAGGAGCTTAATGGATGGGGGTGCAGGTGAGGAGAGGAACTTAATGGATGGGGGTGCAGGTTAGGAGCTTAATGGATGGGGGTGCAGGTTAGGAGCTTAATGGATGGGGGTGCAGGTGAGGAGCTTAATGGATGGGGGTGCAGGTGATGAGCTTAATGGATGGGGGTGCAGGTGAGGAGCTTAATGGATGGGGGTGCAGGTGAGGTGAGGAGCTTAATGGATGGGGGTGCAGGTTAGGAGAGGAACTTAATGGATGGGGGTGCAGGTTAGGAGAGGAAATTAATGGATGGGGGTGCAGGTTAGGAGCTTAATGGATGGGGGTGCAGGTGAGGAGCTTAATGGATGGGGTGCAGGTGAGGAGAGATGCTGCTGTCACCTGAACTTAATGGATGGGGGGGGCGCTGAAAGGAGATCAAAGACCAAGGCTTTACTCATTTAAAACTACAAATGACTTGTAAATTAGCTGCCATCATTCACAGAGACTCTGTCAACGCACTGCCAGTGGAGCGATATGGTGACGAACAGCAGTGGACACACGTCTACACGCACGGGCGCACACGGAGTACAGACAGCAGGTAATTTATTCCTTCAGGTAGGCTACACACTAGACTCGTGGCCTAAGGAAGGGACAGGGGAACACAGGAGATTCCTTCTGGGACAGAGAGAAAGACAACAACCAGAAAGAGAAGACTCTCTCTTTCCACCAGGTTCATACTCCAGGATCCTTATATCCCAGACATCAACAACACCTACAGTGAATTCGGATAGTATTCAGACCCCTTGACTTTTTCCACATTTACATTACAGGCTTATTCTAAAATTCATTAAATTGTTTTTTTTTCTTCTCTTCAGCAATCTACACACAAAATCCCGTAATGACAAAGCAAAAACTGTTTTGGGGAAATTTCTGCAAATTTATTAAGAATAATAAACTGAAATATCACATTTATACCACGTTGCTCTACAGCTATTTTCAGGTTTCTCCAGAGATGTTCGATCAAGTTCAAGTCCGGGCTCTGGCTGGGACACTCAAGGACATTCAGAGACTTGTCCCGAAGACACTTCTCTGTTGTCTTGGCTGTGCGCTTAGGTTTGGTGTCCTATTGGAAAGTTAAACACTCTGGAGCAGGTTTTCATCAAGGATCTCTCTGTACTTTGCTCCGTTCATCTTTGCCTCAATCCTGACTAGTCTCCCAGTCCCTGCTGCTGAAAAACACCCCCACAGCATGCTGCCACCACCATACATCACCGTAGGGATGGTATTGGCCAGGTGATGAGCGGTGCCAGGTTTCCTCCAGATGTGACGCTTGGTATTCAGGCCAGGGTGGTCAATCTTGATTTCGTCAGACCAGATAATCTTGTTTCTCATAGTCAGAGTCTTTAGGTGCCTTTTGGCAAACTCCAAGTGGGCTGTCATGTGGCTTTTACTGAGGAGTTTCTTCTGTCTGGCCACTCTACCATAAAGGTGGAGTTCTGCAGAGATGGTTGTCCTACTGGAATGTTCTCCCATCTCCATAGAGGAACTCTGGAGCTCTGTCAGAGTGACCATCAGGTTCTTTGTCACCTCTCTGACCAAGGCCCTTCTCCCCCGATTGCCCAGCTTGGCCAGGTGGCCAGCTCTAGGAAGAGTCTTGGTGGTTCCAAACTTCTTCAATTTAAGAATAATGGAGGCCACTGTGTTCTTGGGAACCTTCAATGCTCCTGAAATGTTTTGGTACTCTTCCCCAGATCTGTGCCTCGACACAATCCTGTCTCGAAGTTCTACAGACACTTCCCTCAACCTCATGGCTTGGTTTTTGCTCTGACATCCACTGTCAACTGTGGGACCTTATATAGACAGGTGTGTGCCTTTCCAAATCATGTCCAATCAATTGAATTTACCATAGGTGGACTCCAATCAATTTGTAGAAACATCTCAAGGATAATCAATGGAAACAGGATGCACCTGAGCTCAATTTCGAGTCTCATAGCAAATGATCTGAATACTTACAGTTGAAGTCAGAAGTTTACATACACTTAGGTTGGAGTCATCAAAACTCGTTTTTCAACCACTCTACAAATTTCTTGTTAACAAACTATAGTTTTGGCAAGTCGGTTAGGACATCTACTTTGTGCATGACACAAGTAATTTTTCCAACAATTGTTTAAAGACAGATTATTATTTCACTTATAATTCACTGTATCACAATTCCAGTGGGTCAGAAGTTTACATACACTAAGTTGACTGTGCCTTTAAACAGCTTGGAAAATTCCATAAAATGATGTCGTGGCTTTAGAAGCTTCTGATAGGCTAATTGACATCATTTGAGTCAATTGGAGGTGTACCTGTGGATGTATTTCAAGGCCTACCTTCAAACTCAGTGCCTCTTTGCTTGACATCATGGGAAAATCAAAAGAAATCAGCCAAGACCTCAGGAAAAAAATTGTAGATCTCCACAAGTCTGATTCATCCTTGGGAGCAATTTCCAAACGCCTGCAGGTATCACATTCATCTGTACAAACAATAGTGTGCAAGTATAAACACCATGAGACCACGCAGCCGTCATACCGCTCAGGAAGGAGACGCGTTCTTTCTCCTAGAGATTAACGTACTTTGGTGCGAAAAGTGCAAATCAATCCCAGAACAACAGCAAAAGACCTTGTGAAGATGCTGGAGGAAACAGGTACAAAAATATCTATATCCACAGTAAAACGAGTCCTATATCGACATAACCTGAAAGGCCGCTCAGCAAGGAAGAAGCCACTGCTCCAAAACCGCCATAGAAAAGCCAGACTACGGTTTGCAACTGCACATGGGGACAAAGATCGTACTTTTTGGAGAAATGTCCTCTGGTCTGATGAAACAAAAATAGAACTATTTGGCCATAATGACCATTGTTATGTTTGGAGGTAAAAGGGGGATGCTTGCAAGCCGAAGAACACCATCACAACCGTGAAGCACAGGGGTGGCAGCATCATGTTGTCGGGGTTCTTTGCTGCAGGAGGGACTGGTGCACTTCACAAAATAGATGGCATCATGAGGGAGGAAGATTATGTGGATATATTGACGCAACATCTCAAGACATCAGTCAGGAAGTTAAAGCTTGGTTGCAAATGGGTCTTCCAAATGGACAATGACACCAAGCATACTTCCAAAGTTGTGGCAAAATGGCTTAAGGACTACAAAGTCAAGCTATTGGCGTGGCCATCACAAAGCCCTGACCTCAATCCCATAGAATATATGTGGGCAGAACTGAAAAAGCGTGTCCGAGCAAGGAGGCCTACAAACCTGACTCAGTTCACCAGCTCTGTCAGGAGGAATGGACTAAAAATTCACCCAACGGCATCCCGGGTGACGCAGTGGTCTAGGGCACTGCATCACAGTGCTAAATGCGCCACCAGAGTCTCTGGGTTCGCGCCCAGGCTCTGTCGCAGCCGGCCACGACCGGGAGGTCCGTGGGGCGACGCACAATTGGGCTAGCGTCGTCCGGGTTAGGCAGGGTTTGGCCGGTAGGGATATCCTTGTCTCATCGCGCTCCAGCGACTCCTGTGGCGGGCCGGGCGCAGTGCGCGCTAACCAAGGGGGCCAGGTGCACAGTGTTTCCTCCGACACATTGGTGCGGCTGGCTTCCGGGTTGGAGGCGCGCTGTGTTAAAGAAGCAGTGCTGCTTGGTTGGGTTGTGCTTCGGAGGACGCATGGCTTTCGACCTTCGTCTCTCCCGAGCCCGTACGGGAGTTGTAGCGATGAGACAAGATAGTAATTACTAGCGATTGGATACCACGAAAATTGGGGAGAAAGGGGATAAAATGTTAAAAAAACAAAACAAAAAATAAAATAAAAATTCACCCAACTTATTGTGGGAAGCGTGTGGAAGGCTACCGAAAACATTTGACCCAAGTTAAACAACTCAAGGCAATGCTATCAAATACTAATCGAGTGTATGTAAACTTCTGACCCCCTGGGATTGTGATGAAAGAAATAAAAGCTGAAATAAATCATTCTCTCTACTATTATTCTGACATTTAACATTCTTGAAATAAAGTGGGGATCCTAACTGACTTAAGACAGGGAATTGTTACTAGGATTAAATGTCAGCAATTGTGAAAAACTGAGTTTGAATGTATTTGGCTAATGTGTATGTAAACAAAGATATATATATATATATATTATTTATTTTACATACATTTGCAAAAATGTAAAATAAACCTGTTTTCGCTTTGTCATTATGGGGTATTGTGTGTAGATTGATGAGGAAAATGTTTTATTTAATCAATTTTAGAATAAGGCTGTAACGTAACAAAATGTAGAAAAAGTAATGGGGTCTGAATACTTTCCAAAGGCCCAGTACATCCCATACAGCCAAGGATCCCTACAGTATATCCCATACAGCCAAGGATCCCTACAGTACATCCCATACAGCCAAGGATCCCTACAGTACATCCCATACAGCCAAGGATCCCTACAGTACATCCCATACAGCCAAGGATCCCTACAGTACATCCCATACAGCCAAGGATCCCTACAGTACATCCCATACAGCCAAGGATCCCTACAGTACATCCCATACAGCCAAGGATCCCTACAGTACATCCCATACAGCCAAGGATCCCTACAGTACATCCCATACAGCCAAGGATCCCTACAGTACATACCATACAGTCATGGATCCCTTTATCCTTAATATTCAAGACCCTTCCATGTTTGGTGAAGGATCCACCAAAGCAATCCTCCTGTGTTCCCCCGCCTCCGTTTTACACGATCGTCTGTTAAGAAACGCTCTGTAGTTTGTGTATAAGTTACCTCCCCAGCGATGCTAACCTCCTCATCAATTATTACAGAGACATAGAGAAAAATCTCTCTGCTTCCTACCATTACAGCACTCCAGTCCACTCCTAGAGACATAAACCTCCGACACAACAATCCATGCTACCCGAGAAAGTTCTAGAACACCCGACCACAACAGAAGACATGCACTAATTACACGATTCAACTAGTTTTGAGTTGACACAATTGACAAACATCAGGTTCATTCATTACTGCATGCCCATACAGCTAGGTACATGATATATTCCTGTATGAGGCTTTACAAGAGATCTACAGGAAGTATCGAGACTCAGCCCTTACACCCCTAAAACCGAATGAACATATCCGTAACAATTTCTCAGGACTTTAATCCTTGCTTTGCTATACTGGACCCAACTCCTTCTGATCTGAACCTTAAAACGGGTCTTGAACTCAGACCCTAGAGGACGACAGAGAAGGTATGTCTTAATGACCAGGAGGCCGTGGCGTGAGAACGTACTGTATTGTTCGGGTGTTTGTGGGTAAAAAGGCTCATGAAAGAAAGATGAAGTGGTTGTTGTGAGTACTACAGAAAATACTTCCTCCCATATGTCCTTCTCAGTCCTTCTCCATCCTTCCCTTTTTGTCAATCTTTCAAAAGTCTCCATCCATCCATCTCCGTTTCTTCTTCCCTCAGTAACAGACAGGATGAACTGATATAAAAGTGATGGCACCTCACAGTGCAGCAGCAGCAGCTGTAATGGGCCATTAGTCCTCCACTAAGTGCTCTGGACAACACCTTGGGAAGAAGCTCTAGGCCCAGTCCAATCTGATTACAGTTTATAACTCAGAAAACAATAGAGCACTGAGTGCTGCTGGCGCCAGCTGCCTACCCCACAGACAGCAGGCCCTGGACATCAGGGTACAGACAGACAGCAGGCCCTGGACATCAGGGTACAGACAGACAGCAGTCCCTGGACATCAGGGTACAGACAGACAGCAGTCCCTGGACATCAGGGTACAGACAGACAGCAGTCCCTGGACATCAGGGTACAGACAGACAGCAGGCCCTGGACATCAGGGTACAGACAGACAGCAGGCCCTGGACATCAGGGTACAGACAGACAGCAGGCCCTGGACATCAGGGTACAGACAGACAGCAGGCCCTGGACATCAGGGTACAGACAGACAGCAGTCTCTTGACATCAGGGTACAGATCCTGTTGATTTACTACAACACAGGACTGGATGGGAACACAAGCCCCACTTGGTCATGATGTCACTGATAAAGTTCAGCTCACTAGTGAGCCTCTTCTTGAACAAGCATCTTTACACCAAACAATTTGCTCAACAGATCTTCATGAGGGTTTGCCAAAACATTAAAAGACAAATCAAACTTGTGGTTAATCGTGCTCTTGTCTTGTCCATTCATCTGTTATGGTTCCATCAGTATGTAATGGATGATAATTATCAGAGGTGAAACTTGAGCCTCCAGTACAGTAGTGACCATGAGCCTTCATGCCTCACCAGACACAGAAAATAACCAACCAGCCCTGATCTCTCCTCCACTCCACTCCCAACTCCTGATGGTTGACAAGACAGGAAGACAGGACTGAGACAGCACTATGTGAGGATGCTAGCCAGGTTAGTTAACCTTGGTCAAGGAATAAATGACTGACTTGATGCGTTAAAGGAGCATGGTGAAGCAGGACATCTAATGCTCCAGACAGGTATTAGGAGGTGGCTAGGTGCCAAGGGGACTAGGGATTGGTCTCGGTAAACACTTGACTTTCTATAGTACACTCCCAGGAGATTGACGGACAGCTCTGCACCTCTCCACAAGGCTGAGGAGACAGGCATCTTAGTTTACACTTTCAATTCTGAGCTTTTTGGGAACATTCTGCATCTTCTGCCTACATGCTTAGAGACATCTTAGAGCAACAGTAGTTGCCATAGTAACCTTGAGGAATATAAATAGAAACAGTGTTTGCCACACAAGCATCCGAGGCTCCAGTCTTACACAGGCAAATATCAAGCCCAAACAATTGAACAATACAGAATTGTTCCTTGCCTTGTCCACAAACACTGAGTATTACCAGGCAATGAAAGCAGGAAATCCACAGTGTGAGCACATTTACAGTATACCTGTTTGTACTACCGGCGTGTGATCTGGAATTACCTGAGTGGCTCCGGCTGTGATGCAGTCACTAAAGGCGTTTCTCTTCGAGAAGAAGGTGATGAGCTGCTGCCAGTGAGAGGAGGAAGAGGAGGAGGAGGAGGAAGGTGAGCCCGTATGATGTCCCGAGGGCAGTTCCTCTGAGGCGCCTCTCTTGGGCCCCTGTTTCTGTTTCTGGGGCCCCCCATGCCCTTGGCCCCCGCCTCCACCGCTCCGCCCACCTCGTGGGAACTGAGTGTTGTTGCCGAAGATGAAATTCATCTCAGGGACCAGAGGAGGGAAGAGAAATAACTATCCCCTCTTCTCTTCCTTTAGGTCCGGGAACGAGATAACAGCTGGCCTACGGAGCGATTGAACTGGCAGCCACAGAGGAGAGGAATATAAGGTGGAGGAGTTGGAGGGGTGTGCAGGTACGGGTAGGGTTACTCACTGCATCCTATTGAGCAGTAAGAGGGACCAAAAGTCCAAAAGGAAGTCCATTAGATCGTGAAAGACAGACAGCCCCGTCTGCATCGTCCGTTCCCTAACCAGGGGGGCACACCAGACGCAACATGGTCAACAGCTGGGAAGGAGACAGATGGCACCGCCAGAAACTCCCCAGCAGTAGTCTCTCTGGATCACTGGGACTCTTCTCGCTCTTGTTCTCTTCTATTTCAAGAACGAAGGAACGGGGAAGGGGGGTCGAAAGGCAGGAAATTGGCTTGATTACCTGACAAGTCTTGGAGACATCAGAGAAGGGAGGTCTATTTCTTTCTTTCTGTCTCTCCCTTGTTTCCAGGTTGTAAGTGGACCTCCAGTGAAGTGCAGTCAAATGACCAGGGCTCAATCACAGTACATTCCTAAGAGGAGAAGAACAGCTCAGAGACTCCCCCCTCTAAACCTCCACACTCACATTAAATATAGATGAGAGAAGATCCATCCTGAGCTCTGATCTGGTGTGGTCTTCCTACTCCTCCTCTCCTCTCTTCCACTCCTTTCCTCTCCTCCTCCTCCTCCTCCTCTCCCTCAGTCCCAGAAGAGTTGAACTCTATTGAAAGTCATCAGAAACCTCTGTGGCCACAGGAAAGCTTTCAGAGAGAGGTGTTACTGATTGGTCCTGCCACTCCGGAGCCATTGTCCAGGCGTAGAAACCCGTGCGTCACCAGATATGATTATGGACCCTGCCAGCCGACATAACACTGAAACTCAGCACCTCTCTCGAAAAGGTGCTCGCAGGTCCAGAAGGATCAGACGGACAGAGGAGAAAGGAATAAGAAAATGCCCAAAAGCGTTTGAGAACAAGATGAGTGTGAGACGCCACAGATACACTTCCCTAGATGAGTGTGTAAAATCCAGGAAGGAAGTATTAGCCGTTAGCCAGTTCAGTCGGGTAAACGTCGGCTTCTGGTGCTGCGTGATGGTGACTATGTGTGTAAGTGTGTAAATGTGTGTTCTCCTCCTCGGGTGTTTTCAGACACTGCAGCTCGCTGGTCTCCCACACATACTGCCGCCACCGATCCACAGTGGAATAACAACAGCCTGTGCCCATCAGAGGGGGAAAAAATAACAGGGTCCTGGTCTGTGTCAACGCCTGTTGATTCTCTGTCTGCTCCTTCTCATCTTCCTCTCATACTGAAATAGTAGAAGCATCCTCCTCGTCCTCCTCCATCCAGAGCCAGCCTATAGCTGAGCCAGAGTCACAGGTGTCAACGAGGTAAGAGCCATTGTCACAGCTCGTGCTCCTACTCTGTGGGGACCGGCACCATGGCAACAGCTTTCACATCAAATAGAGCTGCAATCCCACCAACCAAGCTCCTCCCTCCCTGCCTGCTCCTACAACTCCAAAGATATTCTCCAGAGACAGAGAGAAATAACAGGACTCCTCGTCCACATGTCACCGCTGTGGTGTCTGTATCCACATGTCATCACTGTGGTGCCTGTATCCACATGTCATCACTGTGGTGCCTGTATCCACATGTCATCACTGTGGTGCCTGTATCCACATGTCACCGCTGTGGTGCCTGTTTCCACATGTCACCGCTGTGGTGCCTGTTTCCACATGTCATCACTGTGGTGCCTGTATCCACATGTCATCACTGTGGTGCCTGTATCCACATGTCACCGCTGTGGTGTCTGTTTCCACATGTCGCCGCTGTGGTGCCTGTATCCACATGTCACCGCTGTGGTGCCTGTTTCCACATGTTACCGCTGTGGTGTCTGTATCCACATGTCATCGCTGTGGTGCCTGTTTCCACATGTTACCGCTGTGGTGTCTGTTTCCACATGTCATCGCTGTGGTGTCTGTATCCACATGTCATCGCTGTGGTGCCTGTTTCCACATGTCATCGCTGTGGTGCCTGTTTCCACATGTCACCGCTATGGTGTCTGGATCCACAGGCACCTACAGTCAAGTCCTGATCAGATCAGCCTCACTGTAGCTAGGAGACAGAAATAGCATCTACCTCTAGTTAGCACTACAGCCAGAGAAATGGCAGGGATATTTATTTTCAGGGAGTTAAATGATACTTTACTACTGTATATAGTGCTGTGGTTAGCTAGGGAAATGGCAGGGATATTTTGAAGGAGTATAAATCTTAATTTTTGGTATGCGCATAGATTATGTTGATCTCACTCACCCACCCACCCATTCACAACACCCACTCACTCACTCACCCACCCACCCATTCACAACACCCACTCACTCACTCACCCACCCACCCACACATTCACTCACTCACTCACTCCACTCTCATCAACCCACTCACTCACGAACTCACCCACCCACCCACACTCACTCACCCACTCCACCCACTCACTCACTCACTCCAATATCCAAACACCACCTGCCCATCTATGCCAAGAACCTAACACATGTGAATGACACACTCATACAAGAACAAGAACCTAACACATGTGAATGACACACTCATACACGCTGTTAGCCTTTCCTGTACCTGCCTGATCACTTCCAGTGTACTCAGGCAGACAACGCAGCTGTCAAAACTCTGTCTCTGTCTGCATCCTCAATCCAATGTGACCTTATACATGTAGGATCAGCTCAATAATGCATTGCCAATTAAATAAGTACCCGGGACATGTATATTTGATGAGAGTGGTGCTGCGGACCCCTGAGTGTGTTCCACGGAGTTAAAAGTATTTATCTCAGCTCAGTTCTACCCTGGAAGCACTGACAGAGATACAGTGGATTGGGAAAGTATTCAGACACCTTAACTTTTTCCACATTTTGTTACATTACAGCCCTCTTCAATCTACACACAATACCCCATAAATGACAAAGTTTCACAGGTTTTTAGAAATGTGTGCAAATGTATTAAAAATAAAAA
This sequence comes from Salvelinus fontinalis, assembly GCF_029448725.1. NCBI lineage: Eukaryota > Metazoa > Chordata > Actinopteri > Salmoniformes > Salmonidae > Salvelinus > Salvelinus fontinalis. The sequence continues at coordinate 2,990,591 of NC_074678.1, read as the reverse complement.
AAAATCTGATTTCTTATTCACATAAATATTCAGACTACTTTGTTATGAGACTCTAAATTGAGCTCAGGTGCATCCTGTTTCCATTGATCATCCTTGAGATGTTTCTACAACTTGGAGTCCACCTGTGGTAAATTCAATTGATTGGACATGATTTGGAAAGGCACACACCTATCTATAGAAGGTCCCACATTTGAGCGCATCTGGGGAAGGGTACCCAAAAAAATCTGCAGCGTTGAAGGGCCCCAAGAACACAGTGGCCTCCATCATTCTTAAATGGAAGAAGTTTGGAACCACCAAGACTCTTCTTAGAGCTGGCAGCCCGGACAAACTGAGCAATCGGGGGAGAGAGCCCTGGTCAGGGAGGTGACCAAGAACCCGACAGTCACTCTTTCAGAGCGCCAGAGTTCCTCTGTGGAGATGGGAGAACCTTCCAGAAGGACAACAATCTCTGCAGCACTCCACCAATCAGGCGTTTATGGTAGAGTGGCCAGACAGAAGCCACTCCTCAATAAAAGACACGACAGCCCGCTTGGAGTTTGCCAAAAGGCACCTAAAGACCATGAGAAACTAGATTCTCTGGCCTGAATGCCAAGCGTTACATCTGGAGGAAACATTGCACCATCCCTACAGTGAAGCATGGTGGTGGCAGCATCATGCTGTGGGGATGTTTTTCAGCGGCAGGGACTAGGAGACTAGTCAGGATCGAGGGAAAGATGATCAGAGCAAAGTACAGAGAGATCCTTGATGAAAACCTGCTCCAGAGTATTCAGGACCTCAGACTGGGGCGAAGGTTCATCTTCCAACAGGACAACGACCCTAAGCACACAGCCAATACAACGCAGGAGTGGCTTCGGGACAAGTCTCTGAATGTCCTTGAGTTGCCCAGCCAGAGCCCGGACTTGAACCCAGTCAAACATCTCTGGAGAGACCTGAAAATAGCTGTGCAACGACACTCCCCATCCAACCTGACAGAGCTTGAGAGGATCTGCAGAGAAGAATGGGAGAAACTCCCCAAATACAGGTGCGCCAAGTTTGTAGAGTCATACCCAAGAAGACTCGAGGCTGTAATCGCTGCCAAAAGTGCTTCAACAAAGTACTGAGTAAAGGGTCTGAATACTTATGTAAATTTGATAAAAACTGAAATATCACTTTGTAAAACATTATAAAAACCTGTTTTTGCCTCGTCATTATGGGGTATTGTGTGTAGATTGATGAGGGGGAAAAACATTGTAATACATTTTAGAATAAGTCTGTAACGTAACAAAATGAAAAAGTCAAGGGGAATACCTTCCAAATGCACTTTATATGCAAAGTTCAACAAACTACAGTACCTTCCTACTCAAATTAACAAACTACAGTACCCTCCTACTCAAATTAACAAACTACAGTACCCTCCTTACTCAAATTAACAAACTACAGTACCCTCCTACTCAAATTAACAAACTACAGTACCCTCCCTACTCAAATTAACAAACTACAGTACCCTCCCTACTCAAATTAACAAACTACAGTACCCTCCTACTCAAATTAACAAACTACAGTACCCTCCTTACTCAAATTAACAAACTACAGTACCCTCCTTACTCAAATTAACAAACTACAGTACCCTTCCTACTCAAATTAACAAACTACAGTACCCTCCTTACTCAAATTAACAAACTACAGTACCCTCCTACTCAAATTAACAAACTACAGTACCCTCCCTACTCAAATTAACAAACTACAGTACCCTCCCTACTCAAATTAACAAACTACAGTACCCTCCCTACTCAAATTAACAAACTACAGTACCCTCCCTACTCAAATTAACAAACTACAGTACCCTCCTACTCAAATTAACAAACTACAGTACCCTCCTTACTCAAATTAACAAACTACAGTACCCTCCTTACTCAAATTAACAAACTACAGTACCCTCCTTACTCAAATTAACAAACTACAGTACCCTCCCACTCAAATTAACAAACTACAGTACCCTCCCTACTCAAATTAACAAACTACAGTACCCTCCCTACTCAAATTAACAAACTACAGTACCTTCCCTACTCAAATTAACAAACTACAGTACCTTCCTACTCAAATTAACAAACTACAGTACCCTCCTTACTCAAATTAACAAACTACAGTACCCTCCTACTCAAATTAACAAACTACAGTACCCTCCCAACTCAAATTAACAAACTACAGTACCCTCCTACTCAAATTAACAAACTACAGTACCCTCCTTACTCAAATTAACAAACTACAGTACCCTCCCTACTCAAATTAACAAACTACAGTACCCTTCTACTCAAATTAACAAACTACAGTACCTTCCTTACTCAAATTCACAAACTACAGTACCCTCCTACTCAAATTAACAAACTACAGTACCCTCCTTACTCAAATTAACAAACTACAGTACCCTCCTACTCCAATTAACAAACTACAGTACCCTCCCTACTCAAATTAACAAACTACAGTACCCTCCTACTCAAATTAACAAACTACAGTACCCTCCCTACTCAAATTAAAAAACTACAGTACCCTCCCTACTCAAATTAACAAACTACAGTACCCTCCCTACTCAAATTAACAAACTACAGTACCCTCCCTACTCAAATTAACAAACTACAGTACCCTTCCTACTCAAATTAACAAACTACAGTACCCTCCTTACTCAAATTAACAAACTACAGTACCCTCCTTACTCAAATTAACAAACTACAGTACCCTCCCTACTCAAATTAACAAACTACAGTACCCTCCTACTCAAATTCACAAACTACAGTACCTTCCTTACTCAAATTCACAAACTACAGTACCCTCCTACTCAAATTCACAAACTACAGTACCTTCCTTACTCAAATTCACAAACTACAGTACCCTCCCTACTCAAATTAACAAACTACAGTACCCTCCTTACTCAAATTAACAAACTACAGTACCCTCCTTACTCAAATTAACAAACTACAGTACCCTCCTACTCAAATTAACAAACTACAGTACCTTCCCTACTCAAATTAACAAACTACAGTACCCTCCCTACTCAAATTAACAAACTACAGTACCCTCCCTACTCAAATTAACAAACTACAGTACCCTCCTACTCAAATTAACAAACTACAGTACCCTCCTTACTCAAATTAACAAACTACAGTACCCTCCTTCTCAAATTAAAAAACTACAGTACCCTCCCTACTCAAATTAACAAACTACAGTACCCTCCCTACTCAAATTAACAAACTACAGTACCCTCCCTACTCAAATTAACAAACTACAGTACCCTCCCAACTCAAATTAACAAACTACAGTACCCTTCCTACTCAAATTAACAAACTACCGTACCCTCCTTACTCAAATTAACAAACTACAGTACCAATAACTACATTGTATCTGCGCAACCAAGACGGAATCATCATGAATAAATTAACATGTTTTCACTGTAAGCCGTAGCTTTAGGATACATTTTGGACAGACTCTTAGGCAATCCCAACAAGAGACATCTGTACTCCAGTCCGGTACAGTGCACCTGTAGGATGACCCTTGACCCTTCCACTCTCCTGTTGCATGTAACCCAGCACCACCACTGCAGCCTGCCTGGTGAACAGTCTTCTCTAAAGTCTACAGACTAATGGGTTCTTAATGGGCCACTTTACCCGGCCACTGAAGAGTCCTTTTGACACACCCTAATGGCTGTTATCACAGTTCAAGAGTCCAGCGACAGCAGGGGAGGATGGCCTGAGTTTAGGGCTGGGCTAGTCATTAAGGGGAGGATGTAATGAGTTTAGGGCTGGGCTAGTCATTAAGGGGAGGATGTAATGAGTGTAGGGCTGGGCTAGTCATTAAGGGGAGGATGTAATGAGTGTAGGGCTGGGCTAGTCATTAAGGGGAGGATGTAATGAGTTTAGGGCTGGGCTAGTCATTAAGGGGAGGATGGCCTGAGTTTAGGGCTGGGCTAGTCATTAAGGGGAGGATGTAATGAGTGTAGGGCTGGGCTAGTCATTAAGGGGAGGATGTAATGAGTTTAGGGCTGGGCTAGTCATTAAGGGGAGGATGGCCTGAGTTTAGGGCTGGGCTAGTCATTAAGGGGAGGATGTAATGAGTTTAGGGCTGGGCTAGTCATTAAGGGGAGGGTGTAATGAGTTTAGGGCTGGGCTAGTCATTATGGGGAGGGTATAATGAGTGTAGGGCTGGGCTAGTCATTAAGGAGAGGATGTAATGAGTTTAGGGGCTGGGCTAGTCATTAAGGGGAGGGTGTAATGAGTTTAGGGCTGGGCTAGTCATTAAGGGGATGATGTAATGAGTTTAGGGCTGGGCTAGTCATTAAGGGGAGGGTGTAATGAGTGTAGGGCTGGGCTAGTCATTAAGGGGAGGATGACCTGAGTTTAGGGCTGGGCTAGTCATTAAGGGGAGGGTGTAATGAGTTTAGGGCTGGGCTAGTCATTAAGGGGAGGGTGTAATGAGTTTAGGGCTGGGCTAGTCATTAAGGGGAGGGTGTAATGAGTTTAGGGCTGGGCTAGTCATTAAGGGGAGGGTGTAATGAGTGTAGGGCTGGGCTAGTCATTAAGGTGAGGTTGTAATGAGTGTAGGGCTGGGCTAGTCATTAAGGGGAGGGTGTAATGAGTGTAGGGCTGGGCTAGTCATTAAGGGGAGGATGTAATGAGTTTAGGGCTGGGCTAGTCATTAAGGGGAGGGTGTAATGAGTTTAGGGCTGGGCTAGTCATTAAGGGGAGGGTATAATGAGTTTAGGGCTGGGCTAGTCATTAAGGGGAGGATGTAATGAGTTTAGGGCTGGGCTAGTCATTAAGGGCAGGGTGTAATGAGTTTAGGGCTGGGCTAGTCATTATGGGGAGGGTATAATGAGTGTAGGGCTGGGCTAGTCATTAAGGAGAGGATGTAATGAGTTTAGGGGCTGGGCTAGTCATTAAGGGGAGGGTGTAATGAGTTTAGGGCTGGGCTAGTCATTAAGGGGATGATGTAATGAGTTTAGGGCTGGGCTAGTCATTAAGGGGAGGGGTTGTAATGAGTGTAGGGCTGGGCTAGTCATTAAGGGGAGGATGACCTGAGTTTAGGGCTGGGCTAGTCATTAAGGGGAGGGTGTAATGAGTTTAGGGCTGGGCTAGTCATTAAGGGGAGGGTGTAATGAGTTTAGGGCTGGGCTAGTCATTAAGGGGAGGATGTAATGAGTGTAGGGCTGGGCTAGTCATTAAGGGGAGGATGTAATGAGTGTAGGGCTGGGCTAGTCATTAAGGGGAGGATGTAATGAGTTTAGGGCTGGGCTAGTCATTAAGGGGAGGGTGTAATGAGTTTAGGGCTGGGCTAGTCATTAAGGGGAGGGTGTAATGAGTTTAGGGCTGGGCTAGTCATTAAGGGGAGGTTGTAATGAGTGTAGGGCTGGGCTAGTCATTAAGGGGAGGGTGTAATGAGTGTAGGGCTGGGCTAGTCATTAAGGGGAGGGTGTAATGAGTGTAGGGCTGGGCTAGTCATTAAGGGGAGGGTGTAATGAGTGTAGGGCTGGGCTAGTCATTAAGCATGTGGTTATCTTGTTTCTCTCTCATTCTACTTGTTTCTGTCCACGCACACACACACACACACACACACACACACACACACACACACACACACACACACACACACACACACACACACACACACACACACACACACACACACACACACACACACACACACGGATAGCATTGGGTTAATGAGATTCCATCCTAATCTGTGTTAGGAACTCAGTATCTCACAATCTAATAGAGATTCCAAATAAGGTTCACATTGACCACTACCACCACCACCATATCCCATTCAGCAATTTAACAACACTTGGGTATGTGGTTAATATGAGAAAAAGGCCATGACAGGCAGGCTTACTTGTGTCTACCTTAAAATATGGGCTGCAGTTATAGTTTACTAAGCACTTTCAGCACTAAAACTGCTCACACTAACGCACTTCAAATACTTGTTTAGGTTGCTTTATCATTCTGTCCTCGTCTCCTACTAAGTACACGTTTAGCATGAATGCCTAGGCTATACTGTCGCCTCCCTCTGTTGCTGTCTGTATCTTGAACCCTGACATTTTATCACTCTCACTGAAATCACAGAAGAGATTTCTGAGTCATAGTTTCCTAAAGCTCCACCCCTCTACCTGTCAGGAATGCAGGAAGTATGACAGTCACCTGTTCAGGTGGAAGTGCAGTACAACATTGTGGCAGTGCAGGTGATGCATCTTTGGAAAGTTGGGAGACTATGGTACAGTGTGATCTTATTTAACCTCGGTAGCCAAATAAGAGAGTGACCTAGGGAACATGGCTTCCAGATAGTTTTTCCCAGAGGAGACGCTCCTCTCCTGTCCTGTGTGCTGTTACATCTTCAAGAACCCTGTCCTCCTGTCGTGTAGCCTGTCGTGTAGCCACCGCTTCTGTAAAGCCTGTCTGCACGACTATTGGAAGGGGAAATAAACTTGGGAATGTCCAGTTTGCAGGAGAAGATCATCAAGACACGAGCCTCCGTGTAAGCTGGTTTTAAAGAACATGTGTGAGGCCTTCCTACAGGAGAGAAGAAGTCAGAAAGCGTCTGAGCTGCTCTGCATGGAGAGAAGAAGTCAGAAAGCGTCTGAGCTGCTCTGCATGGAGAGAATCTCAAGCTCTTCTGTCTGGAGGATAAAAAGCATGTCTGTTTCGTGTGTCAGACTTCCAGAAAACACACAAACCACAAGTTCTGTCCCATAGATGAATCTGCACTCAAGACGGCACTGAAACCCTTACGGGAGAAGCTGAAGAGCTTTAATGCAGTGAAAGTAACATGTGATAAAATAGCAGAGCACATTAAGAGCCGGACCCAGACCAGAAAGGCTGTCATTCTCTGACCCTGATAACAACATGCTTATACACACTGATACACACTGATACACACTGATACACACTGATACACACTCACTTTCACTGAGGGAGTATCTCCATTCTTTTATAATATTGTTACTTCAAGTAATCTGAAGATCTTACCAATGAAAGTGTCTGTAACAGTGGAACAGCACAGTTACAGCTGATACCACCTCTGTAACACTGGAACAACACAGTTACAGCTGATACCACCTCTGTAACAGTGGAACAACACAGTTACAGCTGATACCACCTCTGTAACAGTGGAACAACACAGTTGCAGCTGATACCACCTCTGTCTGTAACAGTGGAACAACACAGTTACAGCTGATACCACCTCTGTAACAGTGGAACAACACAGTTACAGCTGATACCACCTCTGTCTAACAGTGGAACAACACAGTTACAGCTGATACCACCTCTGTCTAACACTGGAACAACACAGTTACAGCTGATACCACCTCTGTAACAGTGGAACAACACAGTTACAGCTGATACCACCTCTGTAACAGTGGAACAACACAGTTACAGCTGATACCACCTCTGTAACAGTGGAACAGCACAGTTGTATTTTTGTTCAGTAGAGTTTTGCTTCAAGACAAAGCTCTCATTTTAATTAAGCAAATACATTTCGATTCATAAAACTACTTTGTGAGATTGCATATACTGGATAAAAATATACTGTAGTATAAAGCCTTAATACAGTACATATACTGGATAATAATATACTGTAATGTAAAGCCTTAACTTCTTTGGGGTAGGGGGCAGTATTTTCACGTCCGGATGAAAAGTGTGCCAAGAGTAAACTGCCTGCTACTCAGGCCCAGATGCTAGGATATGCATATTATTAGTAGATTCTGCTAGGATATGCATATTATTAGTAAACTCTGAAGTTTCTAAAACTGTTTGAATGATGTCTGTGAGTAAAACAGAACTCATATGGCAGGCGAAAACCTGAGAAAAAATCAAACCAGGAAGTGGGAAATCTGAGGTTTTTAGTTTTTCAACTCTTTGCTTATCCAAGATACAGTGGAAATGTGGTTATGTTCCACTTCCTAAGGCTTCCACTAGATGCCAACAGTCTTTAGAACCTTATTTGATGCTTCTACTGTGAAGTGGGGCCCAAATGCGAGGGGATTGAGTAAGATCTGCCATGAGCTGAACATGTGCTGACCATGCGCGTTCACGTGAGAGCGAGCTCTGTTCCATCGCATTTCTGAAGACAAAGGAATTCTCCGGTTGGAACATTATTGAAGATTTATGTTAAAAACATCCTAAAGATTGATTCTATACTTAGTTTGACATGTTTCTACGGACTGTAATATGACTTACATACATGTATTGTGTAACATGAAGTCCTATGAGTGTCATCTGATGAAGATCAAAGGTTAGTGATTAATTTTATCTATATTTCTGCTTTTTGTGACTCCTCTCTTGGCTGGAAAAATGGCTGTGTTTTTCTGTGACTTAGCTCTGACCTAACATAATCGTTTGCTTTGCTTTCGTCATAAAGCCTTTGTGAAATCGGACACTGTGGCTGGATTTACAACAAGTGTATCTTTAAAATGGTGTAAAATACATGTATGTTTGAGAAATTTTAATTATGGGATTTCTGTTGTTTTGAATTTGGCGCCCTGCAGTTTCACTGGCTGTTGATGAGGTGAGACGCTACCGTCCCACATACCCTAGAGAGGTTACTTCAGTCCATATACTGGATAATAATATACTGTAAAGCCCTAATACAGTAAATATACTGGATAGTAATATACTGTAAAGCCTTAATACAGTAAATATACTGGATAATAATATACTGTAAAGCCTTAATACAGTAAATATACTGGATAATAATATACTGTAAAGCCTTAATACAGTAAATATACTGGATAATAATATACTGTAAAGCCTTAATACAGTACATATACTGGATAATAATATACTGTTATGTAAAGCCCTAATACAGTAAATATACTGGATAATAATATACTGTAATGTAAAGCCCTAATACAGTAAATATACTGGATAGTAATATACTGTAAAGCCTTAATACAGTACATATACTGGATAATAATATACTGTAAAGCCTTAATACAGTAAATATACTGGATAGTAATATACTGTAAAGCCTTAATACAGTAAATATACTGGATAATAATATACTGTAATGTAAAGCCCTAATACAGTAAATATACTGGATAGTAATATACTGTAAAGCCTTAATACAGTAAATATACTGGATAATAATATACTGTAATGTAAAGCCCTAATACAGTAAATATACTGGATAATAATATACTGTAAAGCCTTAATACAGTAAATATACTGGATAATAATATACTGTAGTGTAAAGCATTAATATAGTCCATATACTGGATAATAATATACTGTAAAGCCTTAATACAGTAAATATACTGGATAGTAATATACTGTAAAGCCTTAATACAGTAAATATACTGGATAATAATATACTGTAAAGCCTTAATACAGTACATATACTGGATAATAATATACTGTAAAGCCTTCATACAGTACATATACTGGATAATAATATACTGTATAGCATGTATTACTCGGACAGGACAAACCGACTCCAATAAACTGAACCTACATTTTGGCTAAAATAACCATCACTCAATGCAGACACATAAATTGAGCAGGTAAAACGTAACAGATGAAGTGACGTGGCTCAATAACATCTGCCTCACGTCTAATCAATCACCATTTGAAACATGACATCATCGTTGGCACAACCACCGAAGCACAGGAACATAATCCAGCTCCATTCAAGCCTCTCTTCCTGCTGCTCCTACTGGTTAATTACCATCAACATGCATCTCTCAGAGACACACAGCGTAGCGGGCGGACAGACAGGGACACTGAAAAGGGTTCATTTGTCTCTAGTTCTACTCTAAAAGTCACTCAGAGGGCTATTTGCTTACTAACTTACTGCAGCTCAGCTCACGTAGCATTGCAGCACAGCTCTGTCTGTCTGTCTGTCCAGCGGCATCACACCCACGGTAAAGAGTAGGCTGAGATCTGTGCTGTGGGAGCAGTGTGTTACTGTGGAAGGAGTGGGATGTGTGTGTAAAGTCAGAGTGTCGTGCTACTCCTGGGATGTAATGTAGGTGTGTGCTGTTAGAACAGCAGAGAGTTCCTGTTGTCGGAGGTGAGAGCAGGAAAGGGAGCTAAAGCAATGCATCGTCATGACGCCAAAACAAATCTGCTTTACATTTAGAAAAGGGCATTATCATTCCTATAAGACTACAACACCAGGAAACAGGCTCTCTCAAAACAGCACCACATAAACAATCAACAACCCTGATCAACGTCTCCAAATCAACTCCATACTAAACAATCAACAACCCTGATCAATGTCTCCAAATCAACTCCATACTAAACAATCAACAACCCTGATCAATGTCTCCAAATCAACTCCATACTAAACAATCAACAAACCTGATCAATGTCTCCAAATCAACTCCATACTAAACAATCAACAACCCTGATCAATGTCTCCAAATCAACTCCATACTAAACAATCAACAAACCTGATCAACGTCTCCAAATCAACTCCATACAAAACAATCAACAAACCTGATCAATGTGTCTAAATCAACTCCATACTAAACAATCAACAAACCTGATCAATGTCTCCAAATCAACTCCATACAAAACAATCAACAAACCTGATCAATGTCTCCAAATCAACTCCATACTAAACAATCAACAAACCTGATCAATGTCTCCAAATCAACTCCATACAAAACAATCAACAAACCTGATCAATGTGTCTAAATCAACTCCATACAAAACAATCAACAAACCTGATCAATGTGTCTAAATCAACTCCATCCTAAACAATCAACAAACCTGATCAATGTCTCCAAATCAACTCCATACTAAACAATCAACAAACCTGATCAATGTCTCCAAATCAACTCCATACTAAACAATCAACAAACCTGATCAATGTCTCCAAATCAACTCCATACAAAACAATCAACAAACCTGATCAATGTCTCCAAATCAACTCCATACAAAACAATCAACAAACCTGATCAATGTCTCCAAATCAACTCCATACTAAACAATCAACAACCCTGATCAATGTCTCCAAATCAACTCCATACTAAACAATCAACAAACCTGATCAATGTCTCCAAATCAACTCCATACAAAACAATCAACAAACCTGATCAATGTCTCCAAATCAACTCCATACTAAACAATCAACAAACCTGATCAATGTCTCCAAATCAACTCCATACTAAACAATCAACAAACCTGATCAATGTCTCCAAATCAACTCCATACTAAACAATCAACAAACCTAGCTTCATATATAAACAGTAAACAAATCCTACAAACAACCTAAAAACCAACTTCACAGTTGTTAGTTAGCTCCTCCACAGTGGTTGAAAACACAGACAGAAGTCTGGAAATGTTCACTGCATAGAGTAAGAAGGCAGTGGAGTCCATCAGCTTACAGTGTCAGTCAATGACAGACCCTATGACACCTACCAACAATACATTACAGTATATACATCCCCCGCTACCTACCAGTAAGGTCTGCTGCAGTCCCTTGGTTCTCCTCATGGTCTTGATTAGGCGCCAGCCTATCTTTTTGGCGTACCACACTGAGGCCAACATGTCCCCCTATGGTACGGCTCGCGCTAACACACACACACACACACACACACACACACACCTCCTGATCGTGGGTCTGTCTGTGGGGACCTGAAAGGGGTCTGTCGAGGAGCAGAGCTCAGGAGATGCTAACTTGTCCCCCTGCGTCGCACAACACAGCCAGCATGTCACCGCCAAGCAGTACGCTGAGCCACAAGCCGGAGTGTGTGTGTGTGTGTGTGTGTGTGTGTGTGTGTGTGTGTGTGTGTGTGTGTGTGTGTGTGTGTGTGTGTGTGTGTGTGGCGGGTACGAGATAAGGAACCGCTGCTCTGTCTGCTTCCAGCGGTAGACAGACAGACAGACAGACAGACAGACAGACAGACAGACAGACAGACAGACAGACAGACAGACACTAAGGGACAGTGATGAGAGACGAGTGGTTGGCATGGGAGGGAGAGAGCAGGTTTAGAGGACTCTAAATATCCGTCTGCTGAATCATTCACTTAGAGAGAGTGGAGGGGGGGAGAGGGGAGGGGAGAGCGAGAGAGAGAGGGGGGAGAGAGAGAGGGGGGAGAGAGAGAGGGGGGAGAGAGAGAGGGGGGAGAGAGGGGAGGGGAGAGCGAGAGAGAGAGGGGGGAGAGAGGAGGGGAGAGCGAGAGAGAGGAGGGGGGGAGAGAGAGGGAGAGAGTGGAGGGGGGAGAGAGAGCGAGAGAGCGAGAGAGAGAGCGAGAGAGCGAGAGAGAGAGAGAGAGAGAGAGCGAGAGAGAGAGAGAGAGAGAGGAGGTGAGAGAGGGAAAGGCAGAGGTGGATCATTTCTCACCGTTGTCTCACTCGTCACCCTCCCTCCTCTCAGCCCCATCACCACATTCTGTCCCTCCTCCCAGCCCCATCACCACATTCTGTCCCTCCTCTCAGCCCCATCACCACATTCTGTCCCTCCACCCAGCCCCATCACCACATTCTGTCCCTCCACCCAGCCCCATCACCACATTCTGTCCCTCCTCCCAGCCCCATCACCACATTCTGTCCCTCCACCCAGCCCCATCACCACATTCTGTCCCTCCTCTCAGCCCCATCACCACATTCTGTCCCTCCACCCAGCCCCATCACCACATTCTGTCCCTCCTCCCAGCCCCATCACCACATTCTGTCCCTCCTCCCAGCCCCATCACCACATTCTGTCCCTCCTCCCAGCCCCATCACCACATTCTGTCCCTCCTCCCAGCCCCATCACCACATTCTGTCCCTCCTCCCCTCCCCTCCTCTCAGGCAGGAGAGCCCCTCCACTAAGTCATACTAGAGAGTCCCTCCACTAAGTCATACTAGAGAGTCCCTCCACTAAGTCATACTAGAGAGCCCCTCCACTAAGTCATACTAGAGAGCCCCTCCACTAAGTCATACTAGAGAGCCCCTCCACTAAGTCATACTAGAGAGCCCCTCCACTAAGTCATACTAGAGAGTCCCTCCACTAAGTCATACTAGAGAGTCCCTCCACTAAGTCATACTAGAGAGTCCCTCCGCTAAGTCATACTAGAGAGTCCCTCCACTAAGTCATACTAGAGAGTCCCTCCACTAAGTCATACTAGAGTCCCTCCACTAAGTCATACTAGAGAGTCCCTCCACTAAGTCATACTAGAGAGTCCCTCCGCTAAGTCATACTAGAGAGTCCCTCCGCTAAGTCATACTAGAGAGTCCCTCCACTAAGTCATACTAGAGAGTCCCTCCACTAAGTCATACTAGAGAGTCCCTCCACTAAGTCATACTAGAGAGTCCCTCCACTAAGTCATACTAGAGAGTCCCTCCACTAAGTCATACTAGAGAGTCCCTCCACTAAGTCATACTAGAGAGTCCCTCCGCTAAGTCATACTAGAGAGTCCCTCCGCTAAGTCATACTAGAGAGTCCCTCCGCTAAGTCATACTAGAGAGTCCCTCCGCTAAGTCATACTAGAGAGTCCCTCCACTAAGTCATACTAGAGAGTCCCTCCACTAAGTCATACTAGAGAGTCCCTCCACTAAGTCATACTAGAGAGTCCCTCCACTAAGTCATACTAGAGAGTCCCTCCACTAAGTCATACTAGAGAGTCCCTCCGCTAAGTCATACTAGAGAGTCCCTCCGCTAAGTCATACTAGAGAGTCCCTCCACTAAGTCATACTAGAGAGTCCCTCCACTAAGTCATACTAGAGAGCCCCTCCACTAAGTCATACCAGAGAGTCCCTCCACTAAGTCATACCAGAGAGTCCCTCCACTAAGTCATACCAGAGAGTCCCTCCACTAAGTCATACCAGAGAGTCCCTCCACTAAGTCATACCAGAGAGTCCCTCCACTAAGTCATACTAGAGAGTCCCTCCACTAAGTCATACTAGAGAGTCCCTCCACTAAGTCATACTAGAGAGTCCCTCCACTAAGTCATACTAGAGAGCCCCTCCACTAAGTCATACTAGAGAGTCCCTCCACTAAGTCATACTAGACAACAACTTTAGTTAACACACAGAGCTCCACCACAGCAGGCTGAGTTTCCGACCAGCCATTTCACTCGTTCAATCACTCCTTCACTTCCGTCCCTCCATGTCTCTCTCTCAGAGGGCAGAAGGTAACACTTCTCATAGTCTACCCTAATATAGTACATTAGCTTAATGACACAGAGAGGTATTGGCCTGGGATCACTAAGGCTTCATTCACAAAGGCAACCCAATTCAGATACATTTTTCTCACTAATTGCTCTTTTGACCAATCAGATCAGCTCTCAAAAAGATCTGATGTGATTGGTCAAAAGACCAATTAGTGAAAAAACATATCTGAATGAGGCTGCCTGTGTGAACTTTCTCTAGGTGTGTCCACACTGCACCTCAGCCCTGGGATAAGAGATTGTATCCCGGGGCTAACATAGTATTCACACTTACACATTCTAGTGGGCTAGCACTAACCTTAGCCCAGGGCTAGCTGGTCCTGCTCCGGAGCAGGGTTAACGTCGACTTTACGGGGTTAGCCCCAGAAACACGGTGAAACAGGGTCAAGAATAACGCCCAGAATGCTCACTGTCCAATCACAAAAGCTGCACTATCACTTAATTCACATATGCGTGTGATGCCTGTAATGTGTCCTGTATGTTACATCGATAAGTAACATTTCCCTGTAATGTGTTCTGTATGTTATATCGATAAGTAACATTTCCCTGTAATGTGTTCTGTATGTAACATTTCCCTGTAATGTGTCCTGTATGTTATATCGATAAGTAACATTTCCCTGTAATGTGTTCTGTATGTTACATTTCCCTGTAATGTGTTCTGTATGTTATATCGATAAGTAACATTTCCCTGTAATGTGTTCTGTATGTAACATTTCCCTGTAATGTGTCCTGTATGTTATATCGATAAGTAACATTTCCCTGTAATGTGTTCTGTATGTTATATCGATAAGTAACATTTCCCTGTAATGTGTTCTGTATGTAACATTTCCCTGTAATGTGTCCTGTATGTTATATCGATAAGTAACATTTCCCTGTAATGTGTTCTGTATGTTATATCGATAAGTAAAATTTCCCTGTAATGTGTTCTGTATGTTACATTTCCCTGTAATGTGTTCTGTATGTTATATCGATAAGTAACATTTCCCTGTAATGTGTTCTGTATGTTATATCGATAAGTAACATTTCCCTGTAATGTGTTCTGTATGTAACATTTCCCTGTAATGTGTCCTGTATGTTATATCGATAAGTAACATTTCCCTGTAATGTGTTCTGTATGTTATATCGATAAGTAACATTTCCCTGTAATGTGTCCTGTATGTTACATTTCCCTGTAATGTGTTCTGTATGTTATATCGATAAGTAACATTTCCCTGTAATGTGTTCTGTATGTAACATTTCCCTGTAATGTGTCCTGTATGTTATATCGATAAGTAACATTTCCCTGTAATGTGTTCTGTATGTTATATCGATAAGTAACATTTCCCTGTAATGTGTTCTGTATGTAACATTTCCCTGTAATGTGTCCTGTATGTTATATCGATAAGTAACATTTCCCTGTAATGTGTTCTGTATGTTATATCGATAAGTAAAATTTCCCTGTAATGTGTTCTGTATGTTACATTTCCCTGTAATGTGTTCTGTATGTTATATCGATAAGTAACATTTCCCTGTAATGTGTTCTGTATGTAACATTTCCCTGTAATGTGTCCTGTATGTTATATCGATAAGTAACATTTCCCTGTAATGTGTTCTGTATGTTATATCGATAAGTAACATTTCCCTGTAATGTGTTCTGTATGTAACATTTCCCTGTAATGTGTCCTGTATGTTATATCGATAAGTAACATTTCCCTGTAATGTGTTCTGTATGTTATATCGATAAGTAACATTTCCCTGTAATGTGTCCTGTATGTTACATTTCCCTGTAATGTGTTCTGTATGTTATATCGATAAGTAACATTTCCCTGTAATGTGTTCTGTATGTAACATTTCCCTGTAATGTGTCCTGTATGTTATATCGATAAGTAACATTTCCCTGTAATGTGTTCTGTATGTTATATCGATAAGTAACATTTCCCTGTAATGTGTTCTGTATGTTATATTGATAAGTAACATTTCCTCCATACATCTGAGGGCAAAAAGCCAAAATTCTTTCAACTGTGCAAAAAAATTGGTTGCTATTGCCGAACAAAATGGTGTGCTTTGCAGGCTGGCTAATGTCTTCTCACTCTACAGCTGAAAGGGCAGCAAACCCTCAATTTCCATCTGTTTTCTATTGACATTTAGTTGGATATATCCATGACAATAATATTGTTATATGATTTGGCCAGGGTCAGAAAAGTTCATGTCTCGTTCGTGCACAGCATTCTCTGTACAGGGGTGAGATAGCATTTACAAATGAAACACTGTTGCTGAGGTCCGACAAACCATCAGTGTTGGAAATCAAATGCTCGGCTAGAAGTAAGAGCAAATTATGTGAGCAAATTCAGAGATAGAATGTTGGTTGCGTGTCAGAGATAGAATGTTGGTTGCGTGTCAGAGATAGAATGTTGGTTGCGTGTCAGAGATAGAATGTCGGTCGTGTTTCAGAGATAGAATGTTGGTTGCGTGTCAGAGATAGAATGTCGGTCGCGTTTCAGAGATAGAATGTTGGTTGCGTGTCAGAGATAGAATGTCGGTCGCGTTTCAGAGATAGAATGTTGGTTGCGTGTCAGAGATAGAATGTCGGTCGTGTGTCAGAGATAGAATGTTGGTCCATGTTGTGTTTGTCCATTAGCGCAGGGCTTTGGAATACAACTGTGAATACTTAGCCCAGGGTTAACAAATGCTTGTGTGAACCCAGGATAAGCTAGCCCAGGGCCAGCCTGGGGCTGAGAACAACGCAGTGTAAAAAGTCCTTCTCTGCCCATCAGTACCATCCATCTGCACTCTGTATGGCACTAGGCCCACCTATCTGTACTCTGTATGGAACCAGGCCCATCAGTATCATCTATCTGTACTATTTATGGAACCAGGCCCATCAGTACTCTGTATGGCACCAGGCCCATCAGTACCATCTATATATAGTCTGCATGGCACCAGGCCCATCTATCTGTACTCTGTATGTCATCAGTACCATCAATCTGTACTCTGCATGGCACCAGGCCCACCAGGCCCATCTATCTGTACTCTGTATGGCACCAGGCCACCAGGCCCATCTATCTGTACTCTGTATGGCACCAGGCCCATATATCTGTACTCTGTAAGGCACCAGGCCACCAGGCCCATCTATCTGTACTCTGTATGGCACCAGGCCCATCTATCTGTACTCTGTATGGCACCAGGCCACCAGGCCCATCTATCTGTACTCTGTATGCCACCAGGCCCATCTATCTGTACTCTGTATGGCACCAGGCCACCAGGCCCATCTATCTGTATGGCACCAGGCCACCAGGCCCATCTATCTGTATGGCACCAGGCCACCAGGCCCATCTATATGTACTCTGTATGGCACCAGGCCACCAGGCCCATATATCTGTACTCTGTATGGCACCAGGCCACCAGGCCCATCTATCTGTACGGTACCAGGCCACCAGGACCATCTATCTGTATGGCACCAGGCCCATCTATCTGTACTCTGTATGGCACCAGGCCACCAGGAATATCTATCTGTACGGCACCAGGCCACCAGGACCATCTATCTGTACTCTGTATGACACCAGGCCCATCTATCTGTACTCTGTATGGCACCAGGCCCATCTATCTGTACTCTGTATGGCACCAGGCCCATCTATCTGTACTCTGTATGGCACCAGGCCCATCTATCTGTACTCTGTATGGCACCAGGCCCATCTATCTGTACTCTGTATGGCAACAGGCCACCAGGCCAACCAGGCCACCAGGCCATACATACATTCACCATTAGCAAAGGATCAAATCAAAATGTTATTGGTAACATACACATGGTTAGCAGATGTTATTGGTCACATACACATGGTTAGCAGCTACAAGCCCATCTATCTGTACTCTGTATGGCACCAGGCCACCAGGCCCATCTATCTGTATGGCACCAGGCCACCAGGCACATCTATCTGTATGGCACCAGGCCACCAGGCCCATCTATCTGTACTCTGTATGGCACCAGGCCACCAGGCCAACCAGGCCACCAGGCCCATCTATCTGTACTCTGTATGGCACCAGGCCACCAGGCCCACCAGGACCACCAGGCCAACCAGGCCACCAGGACCACCAGGCCACTAGGACCACCAGGCCCACCAGGCCCATCTCCTTGCCCAGACCTGCATTAAATGGAGCAGTTGAAGAGAACTCGTGCACTTATTGGCCAGAAGGAGCCACTTATCTCAGCATTGACTCTCTGCTCCTACAAACACTGGGTTCACTGGACAGGAGATGGCTACTGAGGGGAACAAAATGAAATCTGACAGGATGGTTGAAACCATAACCATCAGCCAAACATTTTTTAACGGTCTATTTCCCAGAAGGCCGTTTTTCATGACAATAAAGCTTACTTCCTCAATGAAAATGAGCTGAAAACTAAACAAATGTATATGCCAACAGTTGCTGATCAAATCAAAATGTTATTGGTAACATACACATGGTTAGCAGATGTTATTGGTCACATACACATGGTTAGCAGACGTTATTGGTAACATACACATGGTTAGCAGATGTTATTGGTCACATACACATGGTTAGCAGATGTTATTGGTCACATACACATCGTTAGCAGAAGTTATTTGCGAGTGTAGTGAAATGATGGTGCATCCATAGCTAACATTCACCATTAGCTCACAGCAGAGCCGGCTACAAGATCACAAAGACACACAAATGAGCCCTTTTGCAATCCAAAAGCCATGACATCCATGTAAACAGAAAAGACAAAACAAAGTTGCTCTAGCCATCTCAAAGCTGGCAAGCTCTATATGGGTAATGGTGCCACCTAGGGGTGGCAACGTGTTACTGCAACACTGGCAGGAATACTGACAATGTAAGAGCTATAGAAGTGTCATCAACAAATGGAAGAACTAAAAAGCAACAACAAAAAAGCTTGGGCGGCGATGTGGTCAGAATGGGCGGCGATGTGGTCAGAATGGGCGGCGATGTGGTCAGAGTGGGAGGCGATGTGGTCAGAGTGGGCAGCCATGTGGTCAGAGTGGGCAGCCATGTGGTCAGAGTGGGCAGCCATGTGGTCAGAGTGGGCAGCCATGTGGTCAGAGTGGGCAGCCATGTGGTCAGAGTGGGCAGCCATGTGGTCAGAGTGGGCAGCCATGTGGTCAGAGTGGGCAGCCATGTGGTCAGAGTGGGCAGCCATGTGGTCAGAGTGGGCAGCCATGTGGTCAGAGTGGGCGGCCATGTGGTCAGAGTGGGAGGCCATGTGGTCAGAGAGGGCAGCCATGTGGTCAGAGTGGGCAGCCATGTGGTCAGAGTGGGCAGCCATGTGGTCAGAGTGGGCAGCCATGTGGTCAGAGTGGGAGGCCATGTGGTCAGAGTGGGAGGCCATGTGGTCAGAGTGGGCAGCCATGTGGTCAGAGAGGGCAGCCATGTGGTCAGAGTGGGAGGCCATGTGGTCAGAGTGGGAGGCCATGTGGTCAGAGTGGGAGGCCATGTGGTCAGAGTGGGCAGCGATGTGGTCAGAGTGGGCAGCGATGTGGTCAGAGTGGGAGGCCATGTGGTCAGAGTGGGAGGCCATGTGGTCAGAGTGGGAGGCCATGTGGTCAGAGTGGGAGGCCATGTGGTCAGAGTGGGAGGCCATGTGGTCAGAGTGGGAGGCCATGTGGTCAGAGTGGGCAGCGATGTGGTCAGAGTGGGCAGCGATGTGGTCAGAGTGGGCAGCGATGTGGTCAGAGTGGGCAGCGATGTGGTCAGAGTGGGCAGCGATGTGGTCAGAGTGGGCAGCGATGTGGGCAGCGATGTGGTCAGAGTGGGCAGCGATGTGGTCAGAGTGGGCAGCGATGTGGTCAGAGTGGGCAGCGATGTGGTCAGAGTGGGCAGCGATGTGGGCAGCGATGTGGTCAGAGTGGGCAGCGATGTGGTCAGAGTGGGCAGCGATGTGGTCAGAGTGGGCAGCGATGTGGTCAGAGTGGGCAGCGATGTGGTCAGAGTGGGCAGCGATGTGGTCAGAGTGGGCAGCGATGTGGTCAGAGTGGGCAGCGATGTGGTCAGAGTGGGCAGCGATGTGGTCAGAGTGGGCAGCGATGTGGTTATTCGGAGGCGACGTAACGGAGCGTGGCACAGCAGGTGGTTGGGTCAGTTGGTGTTACCTGTAGAAGGGCGTGGTGGGTAGCATACAGCGTAGAGAAGTCTGGAACAGGAACCTCCTCATAGCCTACAGGCGAGCCAGCGTCGAAGATACACTCCAACGACTCTACCTACAGTACAGAGGACAGGGACTCAGCATGTTACTACAAGGTGTACACACACACACAGCATTTGGAAAGTATTCAGACCCCTTGACTTTCTACACATTTTGTTACGTTACAGCCTTATTCTAAAATGGATTCAATTGTCCCCCCCCCCTCAATCTACCCACAATAGCCCATAATGACGAAGCAAAAACAGGTTTTTAGGTTTAAGCTTTCAGACCCTTTATTCAGTACTTTGTTGAAGCACCTTTGGCAGTGATTACAGCCTCGACTCTTCTTGGGTATGACGCTACAAGCTTGGCACACCTGTCTTTTTGGACTTCTGTCAGGTTGGATGGGGAGCGTCGCTGCACAGCTATTTTCAGGTCTCTCCAGCGATGTTCGATTGGGTTGAAGTCCGGGCTCTGGCTGGGCCACTCAGGGACATCCACTCCTGCGCTGTCTTGGCTGTGTGCTTAGGGTTGATGTCCTGTTTCGAAGGTGAACCTTCGCCCCCAGTCTGAGGTCCTGAGCACTCTGGAGCAGGTTTTCATCAAGGATCTCTCTGTACTTTGCTCCGTTCATCTTTCTCTCGATCCTGACTAGTCTCCCAGTCCCTGCCGCTGAAAAACATCCCCACAGCATGATGCTGCCACCACCATGCATCATCGTAGGGATGGTGCCAAGTTTCCTTCAGACATGAAGCTTTGCATTCAGGCCAGGGTGTTCAATCTTGGTTTCATCAGACCAGAGAATCTTGTTTCTCATAATCAGTCTTTAGGTGCCTTTTAGCAAACTCCAAGCGGGCTGTCATGTGGCTTTTACTGAGGAGTGGCTTCCCCCATTACTCAGTTTGGCCGGGCGGCCAGCTCTTGGAAAAGTCTTGTTGGTTCCAAACTTGTTCCATTTAAGAATGATGGAGGCCACTGTGTTATAGGGGACCTTCAATGCTGCAGAAATGTTTTGGTACCCTTCCCCAGATCTGTGCCTCAACACAATCCTGTCTCGGAGCTCTACGGCAATTCCTTTGACCTCATGGGTTGGTTTTTGCTCTGACATCCACTGTCAACTGTGGACCTTATCTAGACAGGTGTGTGCCTTTCCAAATCATGTCCAATCAATTGAATTTACAGCAGGGACTCCAGTCAAGTTGTAGTAACATCAAGGATGACCAATGGAAACAGGATGCACATGAGCTCAATTTCAAGTCTCATAGCAAAAGGTCTGAATACGTATTTAAATAAGGTATTTCTGTTTTTGGTAAAACTTTCTAAAAACCTCTTTTTGTTTTCTCATTATGGGACATTGCTTTGTCATTATGGGGTATTGCTTTGTCATTATGGGGTATTGCTTTGTCATTATGGGGTATTGCTTTGTCATTATGGGGTATTGCTTTGTCATTATGGGGTATTGCTTTGTCATTATGGGGTATTGCTTTGTCATTATGGGGTATTGCTTTGTCATTATGGGGTATTGCTTTGTCATTATGGGGTATTGCTTTGTCATTATGGGGTATTGCTTTGTCATTATGGGGTATTGCTTTGTCATTATGGGGTATTGCTTTGTCATTATGGGGTATTGCTTTGTCATTATGGGGTATTGCTTTGTCATTATGGGGTATTGCTTTGTCATTATGGGGTATTGCTTTGTCATTATGGGGTATTGCTTTGTCATTATGGGGTATTGCTTTGTCATTATGGGGTTTTGTTTTCTCATTATGGGACATTGCTTTGTCATTATGGGGTATTGCTTTGTCATTATGGGGTATTGCTTTGTCATTATGGGGTATTGCTTTGTCATTATGGGGTATTGCTTTGTCATTATGGGGTATTGCTTTGTCATTATGGGGTATTGCTTTGTCATTATGGGGTATTGCTTTGTCATTATGGGGTATTGCTTTGTCATTATGGGGTATTGCTTTGTCATTATGGGGTATTGCTTTGTCATTATGGGGTATTGCTTTGTCATTATGGGGTATTGCTTTGTCATTATGGGGTATTGCTTTGTCATTATGGGGTATTGCTTTGTCATTATGGGGTATTGCTTTGTCATTATGGGGTATTGCTTTGTCATTATGGGGTATTGCTTTGTCATTATGGGGTATTGCTTTGTCATTATGGGGTATTGCTTTGTCATTATGGGGTATTGCTTTGTCATTATGGGGTATTGCTTTGTCATTATGGGGTATTGCTTTGTCATTATGGGGTATTGCTTTGTCATTATGGGGTATTGCTTTGTCATTATGGGGTATTGCTTTGTCATTATGGGGTATTGCTTTGTCATTATGGGGTATTGCTTTGTCATTATGGGGTATTGCTTTGTCATTATGGGGTATTGCTTTGTCATTATGGGGTATTGCTTTGTCATTATGGGGTATTGCTTTGTCATTATGGGGTATTGCTTTGTCATTATGGGGTATTGCTTTGTCATTATGGGGTATTGCTTTGTCATTATGGGGTATTGCTTTGTCATTATGGGGTATTGCTTTGTCATTATGGGGTATTGCTTTGTCATTATGGGGTATTGCTTTGTCATTATGGGGTATTGCTTTGTCATTATGGGGTATTGTGTGTAGGTTGATGAGGGGGGAAAAAACTATTTAATAAATTTTAGAATAAGTCTGTAACGTAACAAAATATGGAAAAGGGGAAGCGGTCTGAATACTTTCCGAATGCACTGTACACACACAACTGAGAGACACTGAAATGTATTCACAAGCAGTGATGAGGTAGGATCAGTATAATCAGATGATATCAGCCAGGATGCTGTCTGCTCAGATGGATACTGCAGCCCCTTCATACTCTGGACCTCGAAGCCAGTTCCAAATCAAATTGATCGCATACACATATCCACTGCATATGTTATTGTTCCCCTCTAATCAGGCACTGATTTAGACCTGGGACACCTGGTGGGTGCAATTCATTATCAGGGGGAACAGAAAAGCAGCAGCACTCCGGACCTCGTAGGGTCAGAGTTGAATACCCCTGCTGTAGCCTATACTAGGAACGTAACACTAAGAGAAGCCAACGTTCCTCCCCTGAAGAGAACGCCAAGCTCACAGAGACCATTTCAACGCCACATAAACACACAGACTGATCTCCATGCAAAAATCCACACACTTGGATTTCTTCAAGATGAACAGAGATGATGCGATGGCTGAATGGAAGATGCCCGTGACAGCGTGAAATGGCAGATAAAGCAGCCCCGGTATGAGAGTGAGTGGGAGTCATGGCGATGTAGAGGGCTTTGAAGACAACAGAAACGTGCGACTGTGCAGCCAGCAAGACGAATGTGTGAGCTGTACGTACATCACCAATGGAAATGCACTACGAGTATCCACACATCCTTTACACATCCACTTCCTGATAAAATGTTAGAGAAACACGTTATAAAACAACTTAAGAAACATGTCCAGCAACTATGCCACTACACAGCGAGGGTGAAGTTATATTTGTGAGTGTGGAGAGGTATGACGGTGTGGCGTGTGTCATAAAAGTGTGCGGCTGTGTGTACTTTATGCTTTTGTTTGTGTGTGTGTGTGTGTGTGTGTGTGTGTGTGTGTGTGTGTGTGTGTGTGTGTGTGTGTGTGTGTGTGTGTGTGTGTGTGTGCGTGTGCGTGTGCGTGTGCGTGTGCGTGTGCGTGTGTGTGTGTACACTTTATGCTTTTGTGTTTGTGTGCCTGCGTGTTATTCTGGCCAGTACATAAGGTCATGAGGGACAGTGCAGTTGGGTGCAGGCTGGCCCAGCCCCCACAGCCCTGAGGGACCGGAGTCCTGGAGAGAAACAAGATGACTGCTCCATCTGTCAGGGCCTACAGAGCCAAGCAGCCCAATGGGATGCTACTGTGAGGCTACGCAAACACCCCGCACGGGGCACCACCAAAATAACCACACAGAGACACACAGATCACACTGAACGAACAAACAAAACACTAGTGTCACAACGAATCCTTAAAAAGAGTCAAAGGCATCACTGAAAACTGTACTTGGGTTTAGTAAATTAGCTTTATGGCTTAGCTCTAGTAAAGAAGTTGCAATATGTCAATGTTCATTGTCTGTGTCAAAGGTTAAATAAAATTCAGAAGGCAGGGTGGAGCTATTGCCATATTGTCTTTACATATCCAACCCTGTCTGAGCTAATACAGGTCCCAAGGTCCTAGAGGTGGTCAATATATGATTGGGCCAAAAAAATTGTTGCAGAGAAGTGGTCCTCCCAGCTGCAGTGACAAGAATAATCCACTAGGTGGCGGAATAGCGCCATTTTGAACAATGAACATGACATCCAACTAGTTCCATTTAAACTGGTGTACACAAACAAGATTTTGGCCTCGATTAAGCTTTCCCAGACAAGCTTTTGAGATCAGAGACAACATCCCTATGTTGTTGCCTTCCTCAGGGCACACGGCCGCCACGGAAGCTCATTAAATGTGAGTGGGTCAGAGACGCAATCTGAAGGCTACTGATCCCGTCTTTGAGCAGTTCCAGACGTCGCGATATGTTATAACATGTTTGATTTTATGGGCACAAAATCTGCAATCCTCTTGTAGTATGAGATGGGCAACGACAAGTTCTGAGAACCGTGATTAACAATAGCCAATGAGAGCTCGCCAGAGAAGAAGCCAGTGGGGTTGATGACGTTCAGCTTCACCCAGACAGAATGTGTAGACTCTCCGAGCAGGAGTAATGCTCACTACTATTATGCGTTTGTAAGTGCCTTTAAAAGGGTTCAATATGCTGGAATCACTGTCTAATTTCAGTTTATGTGACAAAACAAGCACCCAGAATGTTGAGAATCATTGTACCATCTAAACCGCTGTGAAATATATTTTCAATAACATTGTATTTTCAGCTGTTTGAAGCTGGTGTACGAAACCGAAAGTAAAAGACGCAAAAAACTAAACGTAAGAACGAGAAGCATAGAAATACTGCTATAATCGAAGTAAGCATACACCGATTAAAACACCTGATTTTCTGAGTAATCTTTAGAATTATTATGACATGTAAACGGCTTAAATGGGTTTTCCAGGGGAGTATCTGATCGGCACATGTGCCATCGCAATCCTTAGCTCTTTTGCGCGTGTGAAGTGACTTTGAAAAAACGAAAAGTATGAATCTGAGAAATAGTTTCCACGAGAAATAAGGATTTGTTCTTAACTGACTTGCCTAGTTAAATAATGGTTAAATAAAAAAAATATTTAAAAAAAACTTTATATGTCCAAACTCAGAATAATGGTTGCTGTGGTAGAAGATTAATTTTGATTAGCAATTTTCTGCATTTATCAAAGTCCCATCAGATAGCTTGATTTCAGATGTGTCCATGTAAACAGGATTATTAGGTAAATCGTTATTCTCGCAAAGCATGTCAACGTTTAAATCCAGCTATTATTCTAATCAGATTATTCACACTAATCCTATTATTATGTACTGTAACCAGACAGCAGGTATGGAGAATCCTCACGACGCCCCTGTCTGCGCCACATCGTTTAGTGTGCTCACCACAACGTTGGCAAGACAACAAATTACAGGAAAGAAATGGTTCAATGTGAGAGGCTCAGCATTGTTAGGACTTTGAATGTCTTGTTGTGTTCACCCGGCATGACTGTAGCCTGTCTGGCTTGAAGACTGATAGAGAAACATCTGAACTGTTCTTAATGTCACATGATTAGTGAGAATGTCACAATGTACTGCAGCCTACTATGATGGCTTTAGTCCAAACCATGTACTTTGCATTCAAAATAATCTCATGTACAGTCACATAACCTAAATTATGGTAGTCTCTGATGTAGAACACAGAGACAAGACGGTAGCACCATACACAGAGACAACACAGTAGCACCATACACAGAGACAACACGGTAGCACCATATCTAGAGACAACACGGTAGCACCATACAGAGACAACATGGTAGCACCATACACAGAGACAACACGGTAGCACCATACACAGAGACAACACGGTAGCACCATACACAGAGACAACACGGTAGCACCATATCTAGAGACAACACGGTAGCACCATATCTAGAGACAACACGGTAGCACCATACACAGAGACAACACGGTAGAACCATACAGAGACAACACGGTAGCACCATATCTAGAGACAACACGGTAGCACCATATCTAGAGACAACATGGTAGCACCATATCTAGAGACAACACGGTAGCACCATATCTAGAGACAACACGGTAGCACCATACACAGAGACAACACGGTAGCACCATACACAGAGACAACACGGTAGCACCATATCTAGAGACAACACGGTAGCACCATACAGAGACAAGATGGTAGCACCATATCTAGAGACAACACGGTAGAGCCATACACAGAGACAACACGGTAGCACCATACACAGAGACAACACGGTAGCACCATACACAGAGACAACACGGTAGCACCATATCTAGAGACAACACAGTAGAGCCATATCTAGAGACAACACGGTAGCACCATACACAGAGACAACACGGTAGCACCATACACAGAGACAACACGGTAGCACCATACACAGAGACAACACGGTAGAACCATATCTAGAGACAACACGGTACAACCATACAGAGACAACATGGTAGCACCATACACAGAGACAACACGGTAGCACCATATCTAGAGACAACACGGTAGCACCATATCTAGAGACAACACGGTAGCACCAAATCTATAAACAACACGGTAGCACCATATCTAGAGACAACATGGTAGCACCATATCTATAAACAACACGGTAGCACCATATCTAGAGACAATACGGTAGAACCATATCTATAAACAACACGGTAGAACCATATCTATAAACAACACGGTAGCATCATATCTATAAACAACACGGTAGAACCATATCTATAAACAACACGGTAGCACCATATCTATAAACAACACAGTAGAACCATATCTATAAACAACACGGTAGAACCATATCTATAAACAACACGGTAGCACCATATCTAGAGACAACACGGTAGCACCATATCTAGAGACAACACGGTAGAACCATATCTATAAACAACACGGTAGAACCATATCTATAAACAACACGGTAGCACCATATCTAGAGACAACACGGTAGCACCATATCTAGAGACAACACGGTAGCACCATATCTATAAACACGGTAGAACCATATCTATAAACAACACGGTAGCACCATATCTATAAACAACACGGTAGAACCATACACAGAGACAACACGGTAGCACCATATCTAGAGACAACACGGTAGAACCATATCTAGAGACAACACGGTAGCACCATACACAGAGACAACACGGTAGAGCCATATCTATAAACAACACGGTAGAACCATATCTAGAGACAACGCGGTAGCACCATACAGAGAGACAACACAGTAGCACCATACAGAGAGACAACACGGTAGCACCATACAGAGAGACAACACGGTAGAACCATACACAGAGACAACACGGTAGCACCATATCTAGAGACAACACGGTAGCACCATATCTATAAACACGGTAGAACCATATCTATAAACAACACGGTAGCACCATATCTATAAACAACACGGTAGAACCATACACAGAGACAACACGGTAGCACCATATCTAGAGACAACACGGTAGAACCATATCTATAAACAACACGGTAGCACCATATCTATAAACAACACGGTAGCACCATATCTATAAACAACACGGTAGCACCATATCTATAAACAACACGGTAGCACCATATCTAGAGACAACACGGTAGCACCATATCTATAAACAACACGGTAGCACCATATCTATAAACAACACGGTAGAACCATATCTATAAACAACACGGTAGAACCATACACAGAGACAACACAGTAGCACCATATCTAGAGACAACACGGTAGAACCATATCTATAAACAACACGGTAGAACCATACACAGAGACAACACAGTAGCACCATATCTAGAGACAACACGGTATAACCATATCTAGAGACAACACTGTAGAACCATATCTAGAGACAACACGGTAGAACCATATCTATAAACAACACGGTAGCACCATATCTAGAGACAACACGGTAGCACCATATCTAGAGACAACACGGTAGAACCATATCTATAAACAACACGGTAGAACCATACACAGAGACAACACAGTAGCACCATATCTAGAGACAACACGGTAGAACCATATCTATAAACAACACGGTAGAACCATACACAGAGACAACACAGTAGCACCATATCTAGAGACAACACGGTAGAACCATATCTAGAGACAACACGGTAGAACCATATCTAGAGACAACACGGTAGAACCATATCTAGAGACAACACGGTAGAACCATATCTAGAGACAACACGGTAGAACCATATCTATAAACAACACGGTAGAACCATATCTATAAACAACACGGTAGCGCCATATCTAGAGACAACACGGTAGAACCATATCTATAAACAACACGGTAGAACCATATCTATAAACAACACGGTAGCACCATATCTAGAGACAACACGGTAGAACCATATCTATAAACAACACGGTAGAACCATATCTAGAGACAACACGGTAGCACCATATCTATAAACAACACGGTAGCACCATATCTAGAGACAACACGGTAGCACCATACACAGAGACAACACGGTAGCACCATACAGTCTATGGTAAAGACACACGCTAGCCAACTGCTTGTGCATATCTCTGGTTCTTACCATGGCTGTCTAGTAGCTGAAACCTATGCAAACATTGAGATGTGCAGGCCTTTTGAAACAGTCCTGGAGGAATTTCTCATTCTTCTAATGCTTTGTGTGTGTTGCTGCAAGCACTGCAGGGGCTTCTATTATGGTATCGTGTACAAGCGTGTTAAAAGGTAGGTGTTTAAATAGGAAAGTAGAAAGCAGATAAAAGATATTTAAAAAATAAGTGGAGGGAGGGAGGGAGGGAAATATATCAACCGTTCACTTTCATGTGCATGCAACCATGTACTGTATGTTTGTCTGTGTTAACATCACGTACTCTATGCTGTATGTTTGTCTGTGTTAACATCATGTACTGTATGTTTGTCTGTGTTAACATCATGTACTGTATGTTTGTCTGTGTTAACATCACGTACTGTATGTTTGTCTGTGTTAACACCATGTACTGTATGTTTGTCTGTGTTAACATCATGTACTCTATGCTGTATGTTTGTCTGTGTTAACACCATGTACTGTATGTTTGTCTGTGTTAACACCATGTACTGTATGTTTGTCTGTGTTAACATCATGTACTGTATGTTTGTCTGTGTTAACATCACGTACTGTATGTTTGTCTGTGTTAACACCATGTACTGTATGTTTGTCTGTGTTAACATCATGTACTGTATGTTTGTCTGTGTTAACATCACGTACTGTATGTTTGTCTGTGTTAACACCATGTACTGTATGTTTGTCTGTGTTAACATCATGTACTGTATGCTTGTCTGTGTTAACATCATGTACTCTATGCTGTATGTTTGTCTGTGTTAACATCATGTACTGTATGTTTGTCTGTGTTAACATCATGTACTGTATGCTTGTCTTCAGGTGGAAAATGTTTGTTAGTTACATATTCTGACAAATGGTTCTGCCTGGTTTATGTAGCTTTTGAGGAAAGACTTGCGGTGTCCTACCTTCATAGGGGAGATGTGTGCGTGGGAGACATATCCATGGACGTTCTCTATCTGAGACAGGTTTTTCTCTGCTACCTGGACCAGCTCTGGCCGTCCCTCCCCCCTGCCCTCTCTCTCTCCCCTGCCGTGGTGGTACCCGTCCAGGGTTCCTCCTCCATGGTGGCTGCGGAGGGTCCCGTGGTGGCTCCCTGGTAGCTCCCGCTCTCTGCCTCTCTCCTCCAGGCTGGGGTAGGGGTGCTGGGGACAGGCCTGAGACTGACCCTGGTCCTGCTGGGGGGTAGAACCATCCTCATCCTGAATCCTATACTTCTGTAGAGGGAAGAGGGAGGGGGGGAGAGAGAGTGGGGGGAGGAGAAAAAGAGAGAGAGAGAGGTTTCTGTTAGTTTTGAGGGTGGAAGAGGACTCAGCTCTTCTAAATGGGCTTAGTGTCACTCAGAGAAAACTGTCTGAAGACCAAACAGACTGTGTGCCATCACACTGTGTGTGCTTGCGCGTGTGTGTGTGTGTGTGTTTAGCTGTAGATCAGCCCAAGTGTAGGCCCGACGTGGAACTAATAGCTTTAGGAGTGTGTCCCATTGTTCCATGATGAT
This sequence comes from Salvelinus fontinalis, assembly GCF_029448725.1. Classification (NCBI taxonomy): domain Eukaryota; kingdom Metazoa; phylum Chordata; class Actinopteri; order Salmoniformes; family Salmonidae; genus Salvelinus; species Salvelinus fontinalis. The sequence continues at coordinate 2,960,101 of NC_074678.1, read as the reverse complement.
ATAGCCACAATAAATAACAATAACATAATGTTGCTGAGACATACACAGCATGATCACATCTCTCTTCCACTGTGACTCCTGCCTCTGACTATGACAGCACAGACCCACCAAATCAACCAACTGGATTGTCAGGACGTTGTTAATCTGGGCCACTAGCAGAGCACTGCTACGGGGCTGGACGTCAGGACGTTGTTAATCTGGGCCACTAGCAGAGCACTGCTACAGGGCTGGACTTCAGGACGTTGTTAATCTGGGCCACCAGCAGAGCACTGCTACGGGGCTGGACTTCAGGACGTTGTTAATCTGGGCCACCAGCAGAGCACTGCTACGGGGCTGGACTTCAGAACGTTGTTAATCTGGGCCACCAGCAGAGCACTGCTACGGGGCTGGACTTCAGGACGTTGTTAATCTGGGCCACCAGCAGAGCACTGCTACGGGGCTGGACTTCAGGACGTTGTTAATCTGGGCCACCAGCAGAGCACTGCTACGGGGCTGGACTTCAGGACGTTGTTAATCTGGGCCACTAGCAGAGCACTGCTACGGGGCTGGACTTCAGGACGTTGTTAATCTGGGCCACTAGCAGAGCACTGCTACGGGGCTGGACTTCAGGACGTTGTTAATCTGGGCCACTAGCAGAGCACTGCTACGGGGCTGGACGTCAGGACGTTATTAATCTGGGCCACTAGCAGAGCACTGCTACGGGGCTGGACGTCAGAACGTTGTTAATCTGGGCCACTAGCAGAGCACTGCTACGGGGCTGGACTTCAGGACGTTGTTAATCTGGGCCACTAGCAGAGCACTGCTACGGGGCTGGACGTCAGGACGTTGTTAATCTGGGCCACTAGCAGAGCACTGCTACGGGGCTGGACGTCAGAACGTTGTTAATCTGGGCCACTAGCAGAGCACTGCTACGGGGCTGGACTTCAGAACGTTGTTAATCTGGGCCACTAGCAGAGCACTGCTACGGGGCTGGACGTCAGGACGTTGTTAATCTGGGCCACTAGCAGAGCACTGCTACGGGGCTGGACTTCAGGACGTTGTTAATCTGGGACACTAGCAGAGCACTGCTACGGGGCTGGACGTCAGGACGTTGTTAATCTGGGCCACTAGCAGAGCACTGCTACGGGGCTGGACGTCAGGACGTTGTTAATCTGGGCCACTAGCAGAGCACTGCTACCGGGCTGGACGTCAGAACGTTGTTAATCTGGGCCACTAGCAGAGCACTGCTACGGGGCTGGACTTCAGGACGTTGTTAATCTGGGCCACTAGCAGAGCACTGCTACGGTGCTGGACGTCAGGACGTTGTTAATCTGGGCCACTAGCAGAGCACTGCTACGGGGCTGGACTTCAGGACGTTGTTAATCTGGGCCACTAGCAGAGCACTGCTACCGGGCTGGACGTCAGAACGTTGTTAATCTGGGCCACTAGCAGAGCACTGCTACGGGGCTGGACTTCAGGACGTTGTTAATCTGGGCCACTAGCAGAGCACTGCTACGGGGCTGGACGTCAGGACGTTGTTAATCTGGGCCACTAGCAGAGCACTGCTACGGGGCTGGACTTCAGGACGTTGTTAATCTGGGCCACTAGCAGAGCACTGCTACGGTGCTGGACGTCAGGACGTTGTTAATCTGGGCCACTAGCAGAGCACTGCTACGGGGCTGGACTTCAGGACGTTGTTAATCTGGGCCACCAGCAGAGCACTGCTACGGGGCTGGACTTCAGGATGTTGTTAATCTGGGCCACTAGCAGAGCACTGCTACGGGGCTGGACGTCAGGACGTTGTTAATCTGGGACACTAGCAGACAGGTTGTGGTACTAATTCAGACCAGATGATTGGACTCTATCCGGGCAATCAGTGACATTAACCAATCAATGAACTACCAGGGGGAAACAAACAATATTGCAATTCTTGAGGCAGTGGTTTGAAGTGCTCTACTTTGGGAGTGTACTGGACTAGACTGGTGTATAGAGCCCTGGCCTCCTTTGGGAGTGTACTGGTTTGAAGAGCCCTGGCCTCCTTTGGGAGTGGACTGGTTTGAAGAACCCTGGCTTGCTTTGGGAGTGGAATGGACTCGTTTGAAGAGCCCTGGCTTGCTTTGGGAGTGTACTGGACTGGTTTGAAGAGCCCTGGCTTGCTTTGGGAGTGTACTGGACTGGTTTGAAGAGCCCTGGCTTGCTTTGGGAGTGGAATGGACTCGTTTGAAGAGCCCTGGCTTGCTTTGGGAGTGGACTGGACTGGTTTGAAGAGCCCTGGCTTGCTTTGGGAGTGGACTGGACTGGTTTGAAGAGGCCTGGCCTCCTTTGGGAGTGTACTGGTTTGAAGAGCCCTGGCTTGCTTTGGGAGTGGACTGGTTTGAAGAGCCCTGGCTTGCTTTGGGAGTGGACTGGACTGGTTTGAAGAGCCCTGGCTTGCTTTGGGAGTGGAATGGACTGGTTTGAAGAGCCCTGGCTTGCTTTTGGGAGTGGACTGGACTGGTTTGAAGAGGCCTGGCCTCCTTTGGGAGTGTACTGGTTTGAAGAGCCCTGGCCTCCTTTGGGAGTGTACTGGTTTGAAGAGCCCTGGCTTGCTTTGGGAGTGGAATGGACTGGTTTGAAGAGCCCTGGCTTGCTTTGGAAGTGGACTGGACTGGTTTGAAGAGCCCTGGCTTGCTTTGGGAGTGGACTGGACTGGTTTGAAGAGCCCTGGCTTGCTTTGGGAGTGGACTGGAAGAGCTTCCGCATCACTTAAGGCATTTAGCTGAAAGAGAAAGAAGGAAGTATTCTAACTCCTGTCTAACGTATATGAGTCTGCAGGCAGGCGTAGCTGAATGAGGACACTGGCTGTCCCCAAGGAGAGAAGAAGAGAGAATATGAGCGCAAAGAGAGAGGGAGAAAGGGAGAAAGAAGAAGAAAAGAGAGAAAAGGTGGAAATGGAGGAAAAAAACATGAGTGGAGAGAGGGAGAATAGAGAAGAAGAGAGGAGGACCTCCCTAAATAAACCTGATGATACAGGTACTGTAGGTGTGTCCTAACTCTCTCTCTCTCTCTCATCACACTGACACCAATTTGCAAATCTCCCCAGTGAAACCAGGCTGGGGAGGGTACTGGTGTTGGGCTGCTCAACACACACTGACATTTTTCAACATCCCTGCTTTACATACATCTTTTAACACCTTGGAGAAACATGTGAACAATGCTCCAGGAACAATAGAAGAAGCAGCAACTCGTGACACACATACGGTCTCATCCAGTCAGTTTACAGCTGGCTGTGCCAACTCAGCTGCCAGCCTCAGGGAGTATATGCCATCCCATCCCTCATCATCGGCCATACTGCGGTTTGTCCACTCTGTCTGACCTTTAACCTCCTGACCCCCTCAGAAGGCGGCTCTGGCTTCTTGAGGGTCAAGGGGTCAGCAGAGGGCGATCAACACCATCTGTGCTAGACCGACCACAGTCACAGAGACACAGTTACTGTACAAATTATCTGCACACAATCAGACCTCTTTTGACCAAAAAACAATGATAAATAAAAGCCAACCTTCCGCAGTAAGTAGAAGTATTGTGGGGGATGAGCTCCCCGTGTCGACCCGATATAGTTTCTCTTCTCCCGGTCTTGGAAATCACACAAATAAGAAACTAATCTGGTTTAGAGCAGAGGCCATCATGTGTTCACACACACCACAAAGACACAATACAGCCAGGTCTGTAGTCTGTAGTTCTGTATGCCTATCTGTTGTTCTATATGCCTGTAGGTCTGTCTGTAGTTCTGTCTGTAGTTCTATATGCCTGTAGGTCTGTCTGTAGTTCTATATGCCTGTAGGTCTGTCTGTAGTTCTATATGCCTGTAGGCCTGTCTGTAGATCTGTAGGTCTGTCTGTAGTTCTGTGGGTCTGTAGGTCTAATGGGAATGTGTCTGTGCAGCTGAGCTGTATACATTCAAAGTCTCTTGCTCATAGGGTATACTTCATCTTCATAACAGACAGACTGGTCCTAGTAGCTTTGAGATATACTTTTATTTTGGTTAGATTCCATGACAGGTTTTAGACTGTACCTCTGTGTGAGTGTGTTCAAGCATGAGCCCATGTGTGTGTGTCCCTCTCTCACGGACTAGTGTTACCTCATGGATCATTTCAGAATGCTCATGGTCAAGGCTGGGATGAGATGAGATGGTGAAAGGGTAACTAGTCAGTTGTACAACTGAATGCGTCTTCCTCATTTAACCCAACCCCTCTGAATCAGAGAGGTGTGAGGGGGGCTGCCTTAAATCAACATCCACGGCTTCGGCTCCCGGGGAACAGTGGGTTAACTTATTGTGGATAGAGGGCAGCATTTTCACGTTTGGATGAAAAGCGTGCCCAGAGTAAACTGCCTCCTACTCAGTCCGAGATGCTAATATATGCATATTATTAGTAGAATTGGATAGAAAACACTCTGAAGTTTCTAAAACTGTTTGAATCATGTCTGTGACTATAAGAGAACTTATATGGCAGGCAAAACCCTGAGGACAAACCATTCAGATTTATTTTTTTTGCTGAGGTCACTCTTTTCAATGGGTTTTCATTGGGAATCCAGATTTCTTAGGGACCTTCCTGCAGTTCCTATCGCTTCCACTGGATGTCAACAGTCTTTAGAAATTGGTTGAGGTTTTCCCTTTGAGAAATGAAAAAGTAGCCATGTTCAGAATGAGGCTCCAGTGAAGTGTACTGTTTGTTAGAGGCTCGTGACCAGAAAGCATGCTACACATTGTTTTCCTCCGGTATTGAACACAGATCATCCCGTCTTCAATTTTATCGATTATTTACGTTAAAAAATACCTACAGTTGTATGACAAAAGTAGTTTGAAAAGTTTGGACAAAGCTTACAGGTAACTTTTGAGATATTTTGTAGTCACGTTGTGCAAGTTGGAACCAGTATTTTTCTGGATCAAACGCGCCAAATAAATGGACATTTTGGATATATATAGACGGAATTAATTCAACAAAAAGGACCATTTGTGATGTTTATGGGACATATTGGAGTGCCAACAGAAGAAGCTCGTCAAAGGTAAGGCATGAATTATATCTTGAAATATGATGGTCTGTGTTTGGTTGCTATCCTCAGATAATAGCATCGTTTGCTTTCGCCGTAAAGCATTTCTGAAATCTGACACTTTGGCTGGATTCACAACAAGTGTAGCTTTAATTTGGTATATTGAATGTGTGATTTCATGAAAGTTACATTTTTATAGTAATTTATTTGAATTTGGCGCTCTGCATGTTCACTGGATGTTGGCCAGGTGGGACGCTACCGTCCCACATATCCCAGAGAGGTTAACTGCCTTGTTCAGGGGCAGAACGACAGACTTTTACCTTGTCAGCTCGGTGATTCGATCCAGCAACCTTTCGGTTACTGGCCCAACGCTCTAACCACTAGGCTAGGAGATAGGATGGGATGAGATGGAATGATCTCCCGGTTCTACTCACCAGGGGAGCTGGCGGTTATCGATTCAGCTCACACTGCCTGCCATAGGCCTATACCTACTTTCTGATGACTGAATGAACAGACAAATGAATGAGTTGCAAACTGTGCTCACTTAAAAGTGGAACTGACAGCAGTTTAGCAACATGAAATCTATTTAAATCTGTTCATATACACCCCAGGAAGAATTACACTTTTTTTTAAACATTTTCTGACAAGCGAGCCCTTAGATATGGTCATTTTCACGTGTTCATAAATTCTTAAGAGTGTTTGGGAATTACGTATAGTCAGGCATTTGTGATAATTCTATAGAAATATAGAGTGGGAAAGCGGCCGTGCGTTTGGACAAGGTTTTATGTACACTGCAGTAAATAAAACGTCTCTCTCGTCCAGGACCGGAGTCTACACAGACTGGTGCGCCATAGCCAAATCAGAGCTACAGTAGGCCTTAATGCAAACAAGCCATTTGCCACACAGGCCTGCCATCATTCACTTTGAACTGGACTGTGTGTTTACAGGCAGTTCTAATAGTGTGACTTCTGGATAATTTGAACGCATTCGCAACAAAATACACCTGAATGGATTTCATGCAAATATCCCAGGAGTCGTCTTACATCTGGGAATGTTACAGTCCAAATGATCAAACAGCCATGAAAAGGTAGGCTCTCTCTCCCTCAGTTATGCACATCAACAAGAACAACAACTAATGCTAGCCGGAGCAAGATGTGCTAAAATATAACGAAGGAACATTAGATAAACCCTCTCACACTTTTTCAGATAGTTGGACGTCAAAATTGCACTGACAAACGATGGGGAAATGTAGCCTACTGGTCTGCAGCTTGCCTGCCAATGCATGCTTGTCCCAACCAAGCACCCAAGCTAACTGGCTAAAATTGGCTAGCTTGCTAGCTAGCTACTTTCAGGCACAAATGAGAAAACTTTGATTATTGTACTGGCCGTAGCAGAGCTGGTTAGGCTGTTTACTTGTTATCCAGAGAGTTTGTGACTAACTATTACTTTCTTTGGCCTACATTTACTGACACCGGTCATATTCAGCAGGTAAATTCATTAGTTACACACAGACGAGAGTGCTCCGAAATCGGAGTAGCTAGCTAGATATCCAGTTTGCTAGCATCTCTTGCATTTGCTAATTCACTCTGGCTAACAGTAGATTAAGTTCTTGCTAGCTAACAAAATGACACCTGCATCTCTAGCTGTAGCCACCGAAAACAATATGAGGGGAAAAAGTCAGTCACTCACCCACTCCTCCAATGACATGACATCCTCCTAGCAGCTAGCTAGCTAACTAACGTTAGGCTCTGTGTTTTTAGCTGTGTGACATAAAATATACTGAACAAAAATATGAAACGCAACATGCAACAATTTCAACCATTTTACTGAGTTACAGTTCATATAAGGAAATCGGGCAATTTAAATAAATGCATTATTTCACATGACTAAGCAGGGGAGCAGCTATGGGTGGGCCTGGGAGGGCATAGGACCACCCATTTGGGAGCCAGGCCCACTCACTGGGGAGCTGGGCCCAGCCAATCAGAATAGGTTTTCCCCTACAAAGGGCTTTATTACAGACAGAAATACACCTCCGTTTCATAAGCTGTCCGGGTAGCTGGTCTCAGACAATCCCACAGGTGAAGAAGCAGGATGTGGTTGTCCTAAACTGGTGTGGTTACACGTGGGCTACAGTTGTGATGTTAGTTGGACGTACAGCCAAATTCTCTAAAAACGACTTATGGTATAAAAAAAAATGAACATTAAATTATCTGGTAACAGCTCTGGTAGACATTCCTGCAGTCAGCATGCCAATTGCACACTCCCTCAAAACTTGAGACTTCTGTGGCATTGTGTTGTGTGAAAAAACTGTACATTTTAGAGAGTGATCTTTTATTGTCCCCAGCACAAGGTGCACTTGTTTAACGATCCTGCTGTTTTAATCAGCTTCTTGATATGCCACACCTGTCAGGTGGATGTATTATCTTAGCAAATGAGGAATGCAAACTAACAGGGATGTAAACACATTTGTGCACAAAATTTGAGAGAACATGTCTGGGATCTTTAATTTCAGCACATGAAACATGCGATCAAAACTTTACATGTTGCCTTTCTATTTTTGTTTCCGTATAAACACGCTAGCCCGTTAGTCACGTTATGACTGATGTGTGATCGTTGCACTTGCTAGTCTGATTGTATTGACATTCCCAGCCTTAGTTACATTCGCCTGTTTATGTCCGAAAAATATTGAGTCCTTGATACTAAAACACTGCAAAACGAATGGAGGCAGCAAACAATGTACCAAGCCAGCTGTGATTTACAACCTGATCTCAATATCTTTGGGGACCACCAAGAAATGTATTGGTGAATTATATCATGCATTGAACTGCATCCATCTATTCTGCCAACATTGCCTTAGTGTACGTCATGGGACGTTGAGTCACATAAGAACCTATTTTTAAAACACTTAGAAAGTTGGTTTTAAAGCATAAACTGGGAACTTTATATTTTTGAGTGATATGATTGTCTGTTTGATATATGCAATGAAGATAAAAGGCTGTCAGTTCCACTTTAAATATGAGAGACAAAAGACTGCACTCAAAACAAACCTGACGAGTCATTTAGACACATCAAACGGAATGAAATATACATTCATGTATGTCTTTAACTGAGATATATATTAATGTATGTTATGAATCTATTCGGAAAGTATTCAGACCCCTTGACTTTTTCCACATTTTTGTTCCTTTTTTTTCTTCATCAATCTACACACAATACCCCATAATGATAGAACACAGAGTTTTAGAAATGTTTGCAAATTAAAAAACAATATCACAATTACAGAATTATTCAGACCCTTTATTCAGTACTTTGTTGAAGGACCTTTGGCAGTGATTACAGCCTTGAGTCTTCTTGGGTATGACGCTACAAGCTTGGCACACCTTGTGTATTTGGGGAGTTTCTCCCCATTCTTCTTTGCAGATCCTCTCAAGCTCTGTCAGGTTGGATGGGGAGCGTTGCAGCACTTTGCTCTCTGTACTTTGCTCCGTTCATCTTTCCCTCAATCCTGACTTGTCTCGCAGTCCTTGCCGCTGAAAAACATCCCCACAGCACAGCATAGGAATGGTGCCAGGTTTCCTCCAGACATGACACTTGGCATTCAGGCCAAAGAGCTCAATCTTGGTTTCATCAGACCAGAGAATCATGTTTCTCATGGTCTTTAGGGGCCTTTTGGCAAACTCCAAGTGGGCTGTCATGTGCCTTTTACTGAGGAGTGGCTTCTGTCTGACCACTTTCCCATAAAGGCCTGATTGGTGGAGTGCTGCAGAGATGGTTGTACTTTTGGGTGGTTCTCCCATCTCCATAGAGGAACTCTGGAGCTCTGTCAGAGTGACCATCGGGTTTCTTGGTCACCTCCCTGACCAAGGCCCTTCTCCCCCGATTGTTCAGTTTGGCCGGGCTGCCAGCTCTAGGAAGAGTCTTGGTGGTTCCAAACTTCTTCCATTTAAGAATGATGGAGGCCACTGTGTTCTTTGGGATCTTCAATGCTGCAGACGTTTTTTGTCACCCTTCCTCAGATCTGTGCTTCGACACAATCCCATCTCCGAGCGCTACAGACAATTCCTTCGACCTCATGGCTTGATTTTTGCTCAGACATGCACTGTCAACTGTGGGACCTTATATAGACAGGTGTGTGCCTTTCCAAATCATGTCCAAACAATTGAATTTACGACAGGTGGACTCCAATCAAGTTGTAGAAACATCAAGGATGATCAATGGAAACAGGATGCACCTGAGCTCAATTTAGAGTCTCATAGCAAAGGGTATTATGTAAATACGTGTTCAGTTTTTTATTTTTAATACATTTGCAAATAAATCGAAAAACCTGTTTTTTCTTTGTCATTATGGGGTATTGTGTGTAGATTGATGGGGAAAACCTATTTAATCCATTTTAGAATAAGGCTGTAACGTAACAAAATGTGGAAAAAGTCAAGGGGTCTGAATACTTTCCAAATGCACTGTATGTCTTTAACTGAAATATACTATATATATATATTAATGTATGTTAAGAATGTACCGTACGTCTTTCAGAGATTTCATTGACAGAATTTTGAATTTCTGGGCCTTCAGATTTTTTACCTGAACAGGGAGTCCCTCATCACCACCACTATTATGCTAGAGATGTCTACATACATACCTACGTACCGTACAGGTCCCCGAGCATGAGTGTGCTTTGGCAGCGTGGGACGACCAGCCATGTGGCATCCTGTCAAACAGCTAACCAACCACCCACTCAGATGCTCTCAGGTTGTAGTAAACATTGACACCGACTAACTAAGCTGTGAACGGGCTACAAAACAGACATACCATTTCTATTCTGTCCTTTGTGAGTCTGACTGAGTTTGTATTGCCCGTGACCGGCTTATGCCAGGCAGTGTGACTGTGTGTGAGGCTATGGAAAGAAATTAGGCAGGGTTAGTGAGTGAGTGTGAGAGAGAGAGAGAGAGCTGAGGGGTGCATCCCATATCCAGGATGGTCCAGAGCTCTCTTTTCTCCTTCAAATCTCCAGTCACAGCCCAAACCGTCCATCCCAGTCCTGGCCCAATGACTCACAACCTCACACATCATGTCTGCTACACTTTACTGCATGTCTGCTACACTTTACTGCATGTCTGCTACACTTTACTGCATGTCTGCTACACTTTACTGCATGTCTGCTACACTTTACTGCATGTCTGCTACACTTTACTGCATGTCTGCTACACTTTACTGCATGTCTGCTACACTTTACTGCATGTCTGCTACACTTTACTGCATGTCTGCTACACTTTACTGCATGTCTCCTACACTTTACTGCATGTCCTACACTTTACTGCATGTCCTACACTTTACTGCATGTCCTACACTTTACTGCATGTCCTACACTTTACTGCATGACACGGATTTACATAATAGCCTGAGCCTCCCAGTCAAACATGGGTGTATGACTTGTGTACAACCATGGCCAGTATACAACACCAGATCTCAACCTACAGTACAAGCGATTGACAGAAAACCAGAGAAAGGAGTGAGATGTAAGGTATGAGGGGAGAGGAGAAAAGGTAAAGATGGATAGAGAAAGAAAAGAGGGGAAGATGAGAGGATGAGCAGCATCTGGTGTGGGGCTAATTACGGAAGCCCAGAGGCCAAAAGAGCAGTGCTCCCAGTCAGCCAATCAGTCAGTCAGTCAGTCCCTCCAAATGTGACAGCTCAGCTGCATTGAACCACAGCTGTTTGATGTGGGTTAAAGATTGCCTGGGCAGTCAGAGTACTCAATATACAGGTAACTGCCAGAATAAAGGAAACACTTGCGTAACTGAGGGACAGAAAGTACATTGCAAGCAGGTTCTTTCACACAGGTTTGGTTCTTGAGTTAATTAAGCAATTAACATTGCATTGGTTAATTTACAGATGTAGGATCTTAATTTGATCACCCAGTTGCAGAACTGTCTTGCAATGCAGTAAATTTAAAACTTGTAGGGTGGGTTGCACCAACGTGGTTTAAATCATTCTAGGATTAGAGCTAATCTAGTTTTTGTAAATCTAGGTTTAGAATTAAATCCGAGATGTGTTGCACCACTTCATTTAGGATTGACGGTTTTAAACTATGATTAGTGACACGTTACACCAATATTGAGGTATTTTGTGAATTGAAACAAAGTAGCTAGCCTACCTGACAAATGAGGCCACAAAGTTGCTGTTCCTTGATAAAATAATAACAATGTAACGTTAGCACTACTGCAACTCCCTCGTGAAAGGTTCACATGGGTTGGTTAATTTGAAATCAAATCTGTTATTTGCCAGTACTAGACAGACAACTCGTTTGTTAGCCAACAGTAGCTACTGTAGTTGGCTAGCTAGTTTATAAACCAAGCTAGCTAGCATAAGATCAATTATTATTGTCATTTACTTAACCATTTATTATTTGTTCGCTAGCCACCTGATCATGGCACGTCAAAGTTCAAATTTTTCCGCTTATGATGAAAAAACCCTGGTCAGCAGCTGATGGAGGAGTTTAGCAACGTACTGCAGGACAAAAAGACAGACAACAGAACTGTCAAAAAGACAGACAGGCACCTGGGCCATTTTATAAGAAAGATTTAATGGATCGACAGGGATTAAAAAGAGAAGAGAGACACAAATCAGATGTGCTGGAAAAACATCAAAGCGAAAGCAGAAAAGGATGCGCCAGAGGAGAAGCGGGGGCCACTTCAGACCGGAAGGGGGGAAGGGGGGGCCACTTCAGACCGGAAGGGGGGAAGGGGGGGCCACTTCAGACCGGAAGGGGGGGCCACTTCAGACCGGAAGGGGGGGCCACTTCAGACCGGAAGGGGGGGGGGGGGGCACTTCAGACCGGAAGGGGGGGGGGGGGGGGGGGCACTTCAGACCGGAAGGGGGGGGGGGCACTTCAGACCGGAAGGGGGGGGGGGGGGGGGGCACTTCAGACCGGAAGGGGGGGGGGGGGGGCACTTCAGACCGGAAGGGGGGGGGGGGGGGGCACTTCAGACCGGAAGGAGGGGGGGGCCACTTCAGACCGGAAGGAGGGGGGGGCCACTTCAGACCGGAAGGGGGGGGCCACTTCAGACCGGAAGGGGGGGGCCACTTCAGACCGGAAGGGGGGGGCCACTTCAGACCGGAAGGGGGGGGCCACTTCAGACCGGAAGGGGGGGGCCACTTCAGACCGGAAGGGGGGGGGCCCTTCAGACCGGAAGGGGGGGGGGGGGGCCCTTCAGACCGGAAGGGGGGGGGGGCCCTTCAGACCGGAAGGGGGGGGGGGCCCTTCAGACCGGAAGGGGGGGGGGGCCCTTCAGACCGGAAGGGGGGGGGGGCCCTTCAGACCGGAAGGGGGGGGGGGGCACTTCAGACCGGAAGGGGGGGGGCCACTTCAGACCGGAAGGGGGGGGGGGGGGCACTTCAGACCGGAAGGGGGGGGGGGGGGGCACTTCAGACCGGAAGGGGGGGGGCCACTTCAGACCGGAAGGGGGGGGGGGCACTTCAGACCGGAAGGGGGGGGGCCACTTCAGACCGGAAGGGGGGGGGCACTTCAGACCATTAAATCTTAAATTAAGACCGGGGGGGCACTTCAGACCGGAAGGGGGGGGGCACTTCAGACCATTAAATCTTAAATTAAGACCGGGGGGGCACTTCAGACCGGAAGGGGGGGGGCCACTTCAGACCGGAAGGGGGGTGGCCACTTCAGACCGGAAGGGGGGTGGCCACTTCAGACCGGAAGGGGGGTGGCCACTTCAGACCGGAAGGGGGGTGGCCACTTCAGACCGGAAGGGGGGTGGCCACTTCAGACCGGAAGGGGGGTGGCCACTTCAGACCGGAAGGGGGGTGGCCACTTCAGACCGGAAGGGGGGTGGCCACTTCAGACCGGAAGGGGGGTGGCCACTTCAGACCGGAAGGGGGGTGGCCACTTCAGACCGGAAGGGGGGTGGCCACTTCAGACCGGAAGGGGGGTGGCCACTTCAGACCGGAAGGGGGGTGGCCACTTCAGACCGGAAGGGGGGTGGCCACTTCAGACCGGAAGGGGGGTGGCCACTTCAGACCGGAAGGGGGGTGGCCACTTCAGACCGGAAGGGGGGTGGCCACTTCAGACCGGAAGGGGGGTGGCCACTTCAGACCGGAAGGGGGGTGGCCACTTCAGACCGGAAGGGGGTGGCCACTTCAGACCGGAAGGGGGTGGCCACTTCAGACCGGAAGGGGGTGGCCACTTCAGACCGGAAGGGGGTGGCCACTTCAGACCGGAAGGGGGTGGCCACTTCAGACCGGAAGGGGGTGGCCACTTCAGACCGGAAGGGGGTGGCCACTTCAGACCGGAAGGGGGTGGCCACTTCAGACCGGAAGGGGGGGGGGTGGGGGGGGGGGGCACTTCAGACCGGAAGGGGGGGGGGCACTTCAGACCGGAAGGGGGGGGGGGGCACTTCAGACCGGCAGGGGGGAGGCACTTCAGACCGGAAGGGGGGAGGGGGGGCACTTCCGACAGGAAGGGGGGAGGGGCACTTCAGACCGGAAGGGGGGGGGGGGGGGGCACTTCAGACCGGAAGGGGGGGGGGGGGGGGCACTTCAGACCGGAAGGGGGGGGGGGGGGCACTTCAGACCGGAAGGGGGGGGGGGGGGCACTTCAGACCGGCAGGGGGGAGGCACTTCAGACCGGAAGGGGGGAGGGGGGGCACTTCCGACAGGAAGGGGGGAGGGGCACTTCAGACAGGAAGGGGGGAGGGGCACTTCAGACAGGAAGGGGGGAGGGGCACTTCAGACAGGAAGGGGGGAGGGGCACTTCAGACAGGAAGGGGGGGCCCCATCCAAGGGAATTGATCCTCTCTCCCAGAAGACATGCGAGCTGATTCCCCAGTAGTTTGACCCTCTCCTGAACCCCTATGAAGACGACGGACAACTCGACCCACCAATATTCAGTAAGCATAAATAACTGGTCGACATCAAGGACTATAACGCACGTTAAAACTAACATGAATTGCTACTTCACTACAGTGTTTCCGTCATCAGTCCCGTTTCAGCATGTTGCGTAACACCATCATTCGTACCAAGGCTGGGCATTTCATAAACCCCAATTAAATAGCTGTTCCTTTCCTTTAGTTGAGCTTACACCCTGTTGCCGTGGAGAAACAGCATCGCCTGGATCTTGCACCAGCAGAACAACACCAGAGAGGCCAAGCAAATGCCCCAGAACTGACATGACCCAGCGCATATTGATGTTTTGGAGGCTGGAAAGAGAAAAATCTACTGCAGATTGAGGTCTTGAATTTACAAAGAGAGATACTGTAAAATTCAGAAACAGAAACTCCTTCGGGGAAACAAATGCCCACTGTGTAAAGAATGCTGATCTTTTTTTATATTTTTACAATTATTTATTAAAACAATGCTTTCCCTAGCAATTTGGTGTCCTCCAGTCTTGTCCCTACTCTTGTGTTCTGGTGCTTTCAGTTCCAACCGGTATGGTACTGAGAATAACAATATCTTAATAATGCATGTTAATACAGAAAGCCTACTTAGGAATTGTGTCTATCAAAATATAATATTGCTTTTTACATGTTACCAGTGTTACATTATTTACATCTTCTTCATCCTCCTCAGGTAAGACCTCCTCAGGTAAGACCTCCTCAGGTAAGACCTCCTCAGGTAAGACCTCCTCAGGTAAGACCTCCTCAGGTAAGACCTCCTCAGGTAGCTCTTCACCTTGTCTCCTGCCAAGGTTATACAGAACTGCCACTGCAATAATGATGTCATTGCAGTGTCCATCTTCGTGCAGAGCCCCTCCTGTAAGCACAGAAATATTGAGCTCTCTCTGAGATCTCTTGTCAGGATATGAGGTGGTGTATTCTCGGAGATCTCGTCAGGATATGAGGTGGTGTTCTCTCTCTGAGATCTCTTGTCAGGATATGAGAGGTGGTGTTCTCTCTCTGAGATCTCGTCAGGATATGAGAGGTGGTGTATTCTCTCAGATCTCTTGTCAGGATATGAGAGGTGGTGTATTCTCTCTGAGATCTCTTGTCAGGATATGAGAGGTGGTGTATTCTCTCTGAGATCTCGTCAGGATATGAGAGGTGATGTATTCTCTCTCTGAGATCTCGTCAGGATATGAGAGGTGGTGTATTCTCTCTGAGATCTCTTGTCAGGATATGAGAGGTGGTGTATTCTCTCTGAGATCTCGTCAGGATATGAGAGGTGATGTATTCTCTCTCTGAGATCTCGTCAGGATATGAGAGGTGGTGTATTCTCTCAGATCTCTTGTCAGGATATGAGAGGTGGTGTATTCTCTCAGATCTCTTGTCAGGATATGAGAGGTGGTGTATTCTCTCTGAGATCTCTTGTCAGGATATGAGAGGTGGTGTATTCTCTCTGAGATCTCGTCAGGATATGAGAGGTGATGTATTCTCTCTCTGAGATCTCGTCAGGATATGAGAGGTGGTGTATTCTCTCTGAGATCTCTTGTCAGGATATGAGAGGTGGTGTATTCTCTCTGAGATCTCGTCAGGATATGAGAGGTGATGTATTCTCTCTCTGAGATCTCGTCAGGATATGAGAGGTGGTGTATTCTCTCTCTGAGATCTCTTGTCAGGATATGAGAGGTGGTGTATTCTCTCTGAGATCTCTTGTCAGGATATGAGGTGGTGTTCTCTCTCTCTCTCTCTGAGATCTCGTCAGGATATGAGAGGTGGTGTTCTCTCTCTCTTCAGGTGTCTGGCGGTTTAAAAGCGGAGTCATAAGGTACCCACGACAGGCATATCCATTGTCACCTAGAAGGTGGCCTTCATATGTCCCTTTTTCCAGCATTGCACACATATGACTATTGTCAAAGATACTGATGCCATGGGTGGATCCTGGCCATCTAGCTAGGATGTTGGTGAGCTGACTTTTGTCATCACTGACAGCCTGCACGTTGATGGACCAGTAAGCTTTCCGATTACGGAATAGTTCCCCATTCAAGGCCACCAGAGTTGGGAATGAGACCGTGTGTACAGTCTATCGCCCCTAGTACACCTGGAAATATAGCTCTCCTGTAAAATCCAGCTGACGTTTCCGCTGTAGGATTGAATGTACCGATTCTTCAGACCCAAACAAAAGCACTGGACACTCTGGCTAGAATCCTGCAGACAGTTTTACTCGTGGAGTCCAAAAAGATCCCCAACCACCATCTGGAAATATCCAGTTACTTAGAACCGTAGGGTCACCAGGAGCTGCAGTAGTGGGGGTACAGCCTCGTTAATATCACTCCCATACTTCATGGTTGGTCCAACCTTTCTTTCCAACCGGTTTCTAATTTTGTTCTCTGAGGAACTCTGTTGTTCTGGTCTCTCCACAGAAGATTTGCTGCCATTTAGTCAGTTAAACCATATCAAGTGGCAGTTTTGAGATTAATCTCCGATCTAAGTTTATATAAAAAAATATATATAATAATTGCAACAGGCTTCAAATTTACCTAGGTTAAAAGTAAAAACTAAATATAGATCAGATGAAGAATTAAATTAAAACTAGGTTTAACATTTGGTGCAACATGATGAACAGATAAACCTTGATTTAACCCAGGTTAAGAGGTTATCCATGTTGGTGCAACCTAGCCGTAGTATATTTGAAGTTTAAAAAGGCTTCTGAAGTTTGTAATTCCCACTTTGAAATTACAGACTTTAATTTCCCTTATGAAAAATGTATCACCAACTCCTTCAAAAATGTCCATTAATTATAATTCAAATGTCCTGTTGCAAACTGGCTCAAATTAAGATCCAACATCTTTATCAAAATGCTTGCCCATTATTTTGTCTAGAAGAGGAGATCTAAAAGAACACAGAGGGTTAAATGTGTGTTTCTCTCAGTCACCAGATCTCAACCCAATTGAACACCTATGGAAGATTCTGGAGCGGCGCCTGAGACGGCGTTTGTGGGAGATTCTGGATAACCAATACGCCATCACAGACGGACCTGAACCCAATACGGCATCCCAGCCTGACCTTTAACCCAATACGCCATCCCAGCCTGACCTTTAACCCAATACGCCATCCCAGCCTGACCTTTAACCCAATACGCCATCCCAGCCTGACCTTTAACCCAATACGCCATCCTAGCCTGACCTTTAACTTCTTGAGAATACAGGGGGTGCTATTTCGCATTAGCATAATTGCCTCTACAGACTAAACTGCCTCTTATTCAATTATTGCTGTTACTATATGCATATAACCATATAGCATTGGATAGAAAACAAGCTGTGGTTTCTAAAACCGTTCCAATTGAGTCTCTGAGTCAAACACAGGTCATTTCACAGCACTTTCCCTGAGCCTGAAAAAGATTGCAAGATGTGTATGCTCGCTTCAAAGCTCTGCCTATATATGGTCACGCCACCTATGACCCGAATGACACTTCCTACTTCTTCCTATGGGTGTTTGGAAGACGTCAGAGGAGAAATTTTTTGTTTATCTTGTACTGACGTGAAATAAGACTTATTTCTTTAGCGTGACCGACAACTTCCGGTTTCTGAGATGCGCGTTTTCAGAGGTGGCATTGTCTTTTGTTATGCTGACGTTATGGATGAAAACTATCTCCGTGTCGAAGTTTGTTTGCTACATGTGACCATATCACCGTAATGTATGTTTTTTCAATATAGTTTAATCAGATTATTAGAATTTTTTCGGGAGTTTTGCCGTGTTCCGTTCTTTGAGTTTTTTAACTTTGGGAATTGACCGTGCCAGTCGACCAGTACCCAGGCTGAATGAAGAGGGGAGGTTGCCATTGTGAATGGATTGAACGACTCATCAGGACTAAGGACACCTTGATCAACATTCTGATGAAAGACCAGCAATAGTAAGACCCAATTTACGATGTTATTTCATATATCTGTCGTGCATGTGAACTGGTCGCGCGCGTCCAGCTGGTTTTGGCTGGCCTGGTTATGCTAATTAGCGATACATTTTGTTTTCGCTATAAAACATTTAAAAAATCTGAAATATTGTTTGGATTCACCAGATGTTGGGCTTTCAATGTCTGTACGCTGTGTATTTTTTCTGAAATGTTTTAAGACAAGTAATTAGTTATATAACGTTGGTCTCTGTAATTGTTCTAGCTGCATCAGCACTATATCAGATTGCAGCTGCAATGTAGAACTGTGATTTATACCTGAAAAATGCACATTTAAAAAAAAAAAACTATGCTATACCATAAATATGTTATCAGACTGTCATCTTATAAATTTGTTTGTTGGTTTGTGGCTATCAATATCTTAGTTTAGCCGAATTGGTGATAGCACCTGATGGAGTAAGAAACTGTTGGAGTAAGAAAATGGTGTCTTTTGCTAACGTGTTTAGCTAATAGATTTACATATTTTGTCTTCCCTGTAAAACATTTAAAAAATCTGAAATGGTGGTTTTATTCACAAGATCTGTGTCTTTCATTGGGTGTCTTGGACTTGTGATTTAATGATATTTAGATGCTACTATTTAATTGTGACGCTATGCTAGCGATGCTAATCAGTGTGTGGGGGGGGGGGGGTGCTCCCGGATCCGGGTTAGGTACTCTGTAGAGGTTAACCCAATACGCCATCCCAGCCTGACCTTTAACCCAATTCGCCATCCCAGCCTGACCTGAACCCAATACACCATCCCAGCCTGACCTTTAACCCAATACACCATCCCAGCCTGACCTTTAACCCAATACACCATCCCAGCCTTTAACCCTATAAAATCACCAGTCCGCTGTATTAGCCTACCTTCCTACTAACACACTTTTCACATAGCAGGATTTACGGTGTGTTGCCTGTACGATTTACGGTGTGTTGCCTGTACGATTTACGGTGTGTTGCCTGTACGATTTACGGTGTGTTGCCTGTACGATTTACGGTGTGTTGCCTGTACGATTTACGGTGTGTTGCCTGTACGATTTACGGTGTGTTGCCTGTACGATTTACGGTGTGTTGCCTGTACGATTTACGGTGTGTTGCCTGTACGATTTACGGTGTGTTACCTGTACGATTTACGGTGTGTTGCCTGTACGATTTACGGTGTGTTGCCTGTAGGATTTACGGTAAGTTCATGTGTAAAAGAAAAGAAAATGCTTCCATGACCCTTTTTTGATCATGTTCACCCCTGCTTGGATTTTTTTCAAATTGTATTGTGTTTCAAAGTGGGATTAAAATGGATTTAATGGGCATTTTTTTGGTCAACTATTTACACAAAATACTCTAAAGGCAAAGTGGAAGCTGTGAGTCTTCTTGGGTATGTATCTAAGAGCGTTGGATTTTGCAATATTTGCCCATTATTCTTTTCAAAGCTCTTTACGCTCTGTCAATGTCTTGGAGATCATGGCTAGAGAAGCAATTTTAAGTTTCACCATACATTTTCATGCAGATTTAAGTAAAACCTATAACTTGGCCACTCAGAAACATTCACCGTCTTCTTGGTAAGCAACTCCAGTGTAGATTTGGCTTTGTGTAGTATGTTATTGTCCTTCTGAAAGGTGAATTCCTCTACCAGTGTCTGGTGTAAAGCAGGTTTTCCTCTAGGATTTTTCCTGCGCCCCTTTCTTTTTATCCTGAAAAACTCCCTAGTCTTTGCCGATGTCAAGCATACTCATTCCATGATGCAGCCACCACCATGCTTGAAAATAAGGAGGCAATTACTCAGTGACTACCTCATGAAGCTAGTCGTTCTGCCCCTGAACGAGGCAGTTGACCCACTGTTCCTAGGCCGTCATTGAAAATAGGAATTTGTTCTTAACTGACTTGCCTAGTTAAATAAAGGTAAATTAAATGAAAACAATAAAGCTGATTGAGAGAATGCCAAGAGTGTGCAAAGCTGTCAAAGGCACAGAGTGGCTACTTTGAAGAATCTAAGAATCTAAAATCAAATATATATTTTGATTTGTATAACACTTTTTTGGTTCCTACATGATTCCATAGTTTTGATGTCTATTATTCTACAATGTAGAAAATAATCAAAATAAAGAAAAACCCTTGAATGAGTAGGTGTGTCCAAACTTTTGACTGATACTGTATATAATCATCTTTTCACTTGAGTATTTCGTGTGACAAAAATAATAATAATATATATATATATATATATATTTATATATATATGTTTAAATCACAATTAATTTTTTTTTCAATCCCACTTTAAACGTGAAAAAAATCCATCCAAACTCTTACTATACATTTTATAATAAGAGTTTTGTTGGCCAGAGTGTGTTGGCCAGAGTGTTATTACATGAGACAGTGAGAGGGTTGAGGAGGGGAGGAAGGGAATCGCCCAGAGGCGCGGAGAGGAGCAGTTGTTACGTAATCAGCTGAAGTAGCTGTTTGGTTTCCTGTGAGGGTTCTAAAACAGATGACAACACACACACACAAACAAACAAACACACAAACAAACATGTACAGAATTAGAAGAAGCTGTCCAATAGGAAAGATGCACGGCAGATTAGGTAGAGGAATTGTTTTGGATGCTTTTGAGGGCAACTACTGAGGCCATGGTAGCATGCTTTAGATGTGTATCAGTATTATGCTTATTATGACACCCTAGAGTACACGACCCAGCTTGCACCCTAGAGTACACGACCCAGCTAGCACCCTAGAGTACACGACCCAGCTTGCACCCTAGAGTACACGACACAGCTAGCATGCTACACTGAACGACACAACTAGCATGCTACAATGAACGACACAACTAGCATGCTACAATGAACGACACAGCTAGCATGCTACAATGAACGACACAGCTAGCATGCTACAATGAACGACACAGCTAGCATGCTACAATGAACGACACAGCTAGCATGCTACAATGAACGACACAGCTAGCATGCTACAATGAACGACACAGCGAGCATGCTACAATGAACGACACAGCTAGCATGCTACAATGAACGACACAGCTAGCATGCTACAATGAACGACATCTAGTTTGGTGAGGACATTGGGAGGCATACATACTGTGTGTCTGCTTGGTTTAACAGGGACGTTTAGAAACGCTCACGGTACGCTTGGCTTGGTAGAGCACGTTCAGAAACAGCGAGGCTAATTCCACACACATGCACGCACACACACACGCACTGTGGCTGTCATGTCTGTGTTTCTAGAATCGACTTTTTAATTCATTAATTTTTTCAAAACGTGACTAAATTTCAAAACATGATTCAGTGTTTGTGCTTCTCACAGTGAGAACGTCACCAGTGTGTTTGTGTGAAGGTACAGCGAGTAAACACACATTATTTACACTTGGTGTGCTCTTAAAAAGAACGAGGCAGCCACGAGGGTCTCACCACACACACACACTGACTCACACACACACACACGTGGTGATTCCTTCTGCCCACGCACTGAACAGGCTAACGAGTGATGTAGGAGCGCGTGTGTTAGCTCTGTTTGGGTTACTGGTGTCCTGACAGATATCTTTCTATATATCTTTCTATACAGACCCCCTGTGGCTGACTATTACAGTACGCTGAGCCCACACACACACACACGCGTAAATAAACACTGGCCCCCAGGCCACCATGCATCCGTGTGTGTGTGTGTGTGTGTGTGTGTGTGTGTGTGTGTGTGTGTGTGTGTGTGTGTGTGTGTGTGTGTGTGTGTGTGTGTGTCAACGCTTGTCTCTTACCTTACATCCGAATATAAGCGAGACGGTGCTGTTGGTGCATGTTACTTTACAGTGGCACAACATTGGCGTAAAACAATCCGAGTGCTTGACGCTGGGTGTCATATCGTTGTCAGTGCCCGGGCACCTCCATCATGGTCTCTGTCCCCCCGAGAGCCAGGAGCCCCCAGTCTGTCTGTCTGTCTGCCTGCCTGTCTGTCGCTCTCTGTCAGTCTGTCAGTCCCGGCTCTGCCTGCCTACAGACTGCTCTCTCTGCAGCTTCCTCATCACAACCACCATCCTCATATCCAGGCAGAGGTGTTGGCAGGCTTCATAGAGTCGCTCTCTTTCTCTCTCCTTACTACACAGCACAGCAGTCCCAGTGTCCTCTCTCTGTAAGATCACAGCACAGCAGTCCCAGTGTCCTCTCTCTGTAAGATCACAGCACAGCAGTCCCAGTCCTCTCTCTGTAAGATCACAGCACAGCAGTCCCAGTGTCCTCTCTCTGTAAGATCACAGCACAGCTCTCAGTCTGTGTCTGTGCCTCTCTTCCTCCTCTACCCCCTCTCTCATTCCCTCACTCTCTCTCTCTCCGCTCGGTTGACTCGCCGCTCTGCATTCAGGCAGCCAGATCAATGAGCTCAGAGAGAGAGAGAGGGAAGAGCCATGGTGGTGGAGAGAGAGATGAGAGAAAGAGAGAGAGAGAGAGAAACAGAATGAGAGAGAGAGAGAGAGAGAATGCCCTGGGCAGTTTCCTCTCTCTCTCTCCGTCACTGCCTCTCCGCCTGCTGCAGTGGAGGCTCTGCCATGACTCGTGCACTCAGAGAGGGGCACCAGCACTACACACACAAACATGGGCAGGCAGAGAGAAAGAGAGGAAGGAGAGAGAGAGAGAGAGAGACAGAGAGAGAGAGAGAGACAGAGAGAGAGAGAGAGAGGGGAGGCGAAGAGAGGGAGAGAAGAGAGAGAGAGGGAGAAGGAGAAGAGAGGGAGAAGGAGAAGAGAGGGAAAAGGAGAAGAGGGAGGAGAGGGAGGAGAAGAAGGAGGAGAGAGGGAGAAGGCGGGAGAGAGAGAAGAAAAGGCGGGAGAGAGAGAGAAACAGACAGAGAGAGAGAGAGAAAAACAGACAGAGAGAGAGAGAGAAAAACAGACAGAGAGAGAAAGAAACAGAGAGAGAGACAGAGAGAAGGGGGAGGGGTTCATTACACAGCCCAGTGGACAGGACAGACTAAACAAACACAGTGAACGACAGAGGAGAGGAGGAGTGGAGAGAGAAAGACTGTCCGTATGTCACCCAGGACAGGGAGGTGTGATCTCACCAGTATACAAAGACTGACCTCTTCACACTACAACCCACTGCTGCCCCAAGAGAATATCACAGCAGCACACTCATAGCAAACTAAACCTCTCTACACCACACACTGAAACGACACCACACACTGAAAGCCACAAGAGTAGAAAGGAGAAGGACGGAGAGGGAGAGAGAGGACTGAAGAAATAGTGGACAGCACTGGACACCTCATCTTGACCACACAACCTAGGCTTAAACCTGTCCAGCTACACCTCTGAAGCTGGACCTAAACCTAACCTGAGACAGAATAGCTCAATTTACAGAAGGATGCAATCACATGCCAGCAAAGCACTGTGGACTTTCAAACCTGCAGAAAGTTCATAGACAAAGTCGCTGTGTTCAGAAGTGTGTGTGTGTGTGTGTGTGTGTGTGTGTGTGTGTGTGTGTGTGTGTGTGTGTGTGTGTGTGTGTGTGTGTGTGTGTGTGTGTGTGTGTGTGTTCAGCACTTTAAAACAATGACAGACCTACACAGTGTACAGTCCTTCTCTCTCTGATGACAGATCTAGAGGATAGGAAGCAGGTGTGAGGAGATCCTAATCGCTCCTCTGGGCCTCGTCAACCAATCAGCTTCCAGCATCACTATCTAGATCACAAAATGCTGAGCCACCATGATGCCACCACAGATAAACATCCAGGGAGAGAGAAGTGGGGAAGAGGGAGAGAGCGAAGGAGAGAGCGAGAGCGAAGGAGAGAGCGAGAGCGAGGGAGAGAGCGAGAGCGAGGGAGAGAGCGAGAGCGAAGGAGAGAGCGAGCGAAGGAGAGAGCGAGGGAGAGAGCGAGCGCGAAGGAGAGAGCGAGAGCGAAGGAGAGAGCGAGAGCGAAGGAGAGAGAGACGGAGAGAGCGAGGGAGAGAGCGAGAGCGAGGGAGAGAGCGAGCGAAGGAGAGAGCGAGGGAGAGAGCGAGGGAGAGAGAGTGAGCGAAGGAGAGAGCGAAGGAGAAAGCGAGAGCGAAGGAGAGAGCGAGGGAGAGTGAAGGAGAGAGCGAGAGCGAGGGAAAGGGCGAAGCGAGAGCGAGGGAGAGAGCGAGAGCGAGGGAAAGGGCGAAGAAGCGAGGGAAAGGGCGAAGAAGCGAGAGAGCGAGGGAGAGAGAGAGAGAGCGAAGGAGAGAGCGAGAGCGAAGGAGAGAGCGAGAGCGAAGGAGAGAGCGAGAGCGAGGGAGAGAGCGAGAGCGAGGGAGAGAGAGATGGGGAGCGAGGGAGAGAGAGAGATGGGGAGCGAGGGGGAGCGAGAGGGATAGAGCGAGGGAGAGAGCGAGGGAGAGAGCGAGGGATAGAGCAAAGGAGAGAGCGAGAGCGAGGGAGAGAGCGAGGGAGAGAGCGAAGGAGAGAGCGAAGGAGAGAGCGAAGGAGAGAGCGAGGGAGAGAGCGAGGGAGAGAGCGAGGGAGAGAGCGAGCGAGGGAGAGAGCGAGCGAGGGAGAGAGCGAGGGAGAGAGCGAGCGAGGGAGAGAGCGAGCGAGGGAGAGAGCGAGGGAGAGAGCGAGCGAGGGAGAGAGCGAGGGAGAGAGCGAGGGAGAGAGCGAGGGAGAGAGCGAGGGAGAGAGCGAGGGAGAGAGCGAGGGAGAGAGCGAGGGAGAGAGCGAGGGAGAGAGCGTGAGAGGGATATAGAGAGAGCGAAGGAGAGAGCGAAGGAGAGAGCGAGAGCGAGGGAGATCGCAAAGGAGAGAGCGAGGGAGATCGCGAGGGAGATCGCGAGGGAGAGCGCGAGAGAGAGCGAGGGAGAGAGAGCGAGAGATGGAGAGAGAGCGAGGGAGAGGGAGAGAGAGAGCGAGGGAGAGGGAGAGAGAGAGCGAGGGATGGAGAGAGAGCGAGCGAGAGATGGAGAGAGAGCGAGCGAGAGATGGAGAGAGAGCGAGCGAGAGATGAGAGAGAGCGAGCGAGAGATGGAGAGAGAGCGAGGGAGAGATGGAGAGAGAGCGAGGGAGAGATGGAGAGAGAGCGAGGGAGAGATGGAGAGCGAGCGAGGGAGAGATGGAGAGAGCGAGCGAGGGAGAGATGGAGAGAGCGAGCGAGGGAGAGAGCGAGCGAGGGAGAGAGCGAGCGAGGGAGAGAGCGAGCGAGGGAGAGAGCGAGCGAGGGAGAGAGCGAGCGAGGGAGAGAGCGAGCGAGGGAGAGAGCGAGCGAGGGAGAGAGCGAGCGAGGGAGAGAGCGAGCGAGGGAGAGAGCGAGCGAGGGAGAGAGCGAGCGAGCGAGGGAGAGAGCGAGCGAGCGAGGGAGAGAGCGAGCGAGCGAGGGAGAGAGCGAGCGAGGGAGAGAGCGAGCGAGGGAGAGAGCGAGGGAGAGAGCGAAGGAGAGAGCGAAGGAGAGAGCGAGAGCGAGAGAGCGAGAGGGCGAGAGGGAGGGAGCGAGAGGGGGCGAAAGAGAGAGCGAGAGAGAGAGAGAAGGAGAGAGAGAGGGGAGAGAGAGAGAGAGAGGGGAGAGAGAGAGAGAGAGAAGGAGAGAGAGAGAGAGAGAGAGAGAGAGAGAGAGAGAGAGAGAGAGAGAGAGAGAGAGAGAGAGAGAGAGAGAGAGAGAGAGAGGGAGAGAGAGAGAGGGAGTGAGAGAGAGGGAGTGAGAGAGAGGGAGTGAGAGAGAGGGAGTGAGAGAGCGAGGGAGAGGGAGAGAGAGTTATGGCAGAAAGTTGTTGGGTCCACTTGAAACCCTGCATGCAGAGTTCTGTAAGATTCTCCTATATGTCCAGAGGAAAACTACAAACAATGCATGCAGGGCAGAAATAGGTCAATATCCATGAATAATAATAAAAAAAATGCTAGTGCAGCTCATCCAGGATGGCACATCAATGCGAGCTGTGGCAAGAAGGTTTGCTGTGTCTGTCAGCGTAGTGTCCAGAGCATGGAGGCGCTACCAGGAGACAGGCCAGTACATCAGGAGACGTGGAGGAGGCCGTAGGAGGGCAACAACCCAGCAGCAGGACCGCTACCTCCGCCTTTGTGCAAGGAGGTGCACTGCCAGAGCCCTGCAAAATGTCTCCAGCAGGCCACAAATGTGCATGTGTCAGCATATGGTCTCACAAGGGGTCTGAGGATCTCATCTCGGTACCTAATGGCAGTCAGGCTACCTCTGGCGAGCACATGGAGGGCTGTGCGGCCCCACAAAGAAATGCCACCCCACACCATGACTGACCCACCGCCAAACCGGTCATGCTGGAGGATGTTGCAGGCAGCAGAACGTTCTCCACGGCGTCTCCAGACTCTGTCACGTCTGTCACGTGCTCATGTGCTCCGTGTGAACCTGCTTTCATCTGTGAAGAGCACAGGGCGCCAGTCGCGAATTTGCCAATCTTGGTGTTCTCGGGCAAATGCCAAACGTCCTGCACGGTGTTGGGCTGTAAGCACAACCCCCACCTGTGGACGTCGGGCCCTCATACCACCCTCATGGAGTCTGTTTCTGACCGTTTGAGCAAACACATGCACATTTGTGGCCTGCTGGAGGTCATTTTGCAAGGCTCTGGCAGTGCTCCTCCTTGCACAAAGGCAGAGGTAGCGGTCCTGCTGCTTGGTTGTTGCCCTCCTACGGCCTCCTCCACATCTCCTGATGTACTGGCCTGTCTCCTGGTAGCACCTCCATGCTCTGGACACTACGCTGACAGACACAGCAAACCTTCTTGCCACAGCTCGCATTGATGTGCCATCCTGGATGAGCTGCACTACCTGAGCCACTTGTGTGGGTTGTAGACTCCGTCTCATGCTACCACTAGAGTGAGAGCACCGCCAGCATTCAAAAGTGACCAAAACATCAGCCAGGAAGCATAGGAAAAGGACCTCTCTGATGAGGATAGGCTACCCGTCCTGTTGGGGGAGGACGCAGAGAGCTGTGGGTTGGCAGCGCACTACATTGCTGCCTGCCATAAGATGAGGGACAGTGTCTGACAGACCAACCAACCTGCACATGTCCTCTACTGTATAATTATTGTTATTGTTCAATGTGTGGTTATTGTTGTTACTGTTGTCCCGTTGACAGTATTGATGATTATTATTTTAATTACGTTAACTGTAAATAGATTGAGAGAGTGAGAGATACTGTATATAAAAAAGGGGACGGGGATACCAAGTCAGGTGAATCAGAGAGATGCGGGGGCTGCCTTTAAATAGACATCCACGTCTTTGGCACCCGGGGAACAGTGAGTTAACTTCTTGAGAATACAGGGGGTGCTGTTTTCGCATTAGCATAATTTCCTCTACAGATTAAACTGCCTCTTATTCAATTATTGCTCTTACTATATGCATATAATTAATACCATTGGATAGAAAACAATCTATAGTTTCTAAAACCGTTTCAATATTGTCTCTGAGTGAAACAGAAGTCATTTGACAGCACTTTCCCTGACCAAGAAGAATGCAAGATGTGTATGCTCGCTTCAACGCTCTGCCTATATATGGTCACGCCACCTATGACCCGAAACACACTTCATTCGTCTTCCTCTGGGTGTCAAGAGGACGTCAGAGGAGAAATTTTTTGTTTATCTTGTACTGACGTGAAATAAGACCTATTTCTTTGGCGTGACCGACAACTTCCGGTTCTCTGAATCGCGCGATTTGGAGGTGCGATTGTCTACTGTTTTGCTGCCGTTACGGATGAAAACTATCTCCGTCTCGAAGTTTGTTTGATACATGTGACCATATCATCTTAATGTATGTTTTTTCAATATAGTTTAATCAGATTATTTGAATTTTTTCGGGAGTTTTGCCGTGTTCCGTTCTGTGACTTTTTTTTACTTTGGCCAGTCGACCAGTACATATGCTAAATGAAGAGGGAAAGTTGCCATTATGAATGGATTGAACGACTCATCAGGACTAAGGACACCTTGATCAACATTCTGATGAAAGATCAGCAATAGTAAGACCCAATTTACAATGTTATTTCATATATCTGTCGTGCATGTGAACTGGTCGTGGGTGCCCAGCTGGTTCTGGCTGGCGTGGCTATGCTAATTTAGCGCTACATTTTGTTTTCGCTATAAAACATTTAATAAATCAGAAATATTGTTTGGATTCACCAGATGTTGGGCTTTCAATATCTGTACGCTGTGTATTTTTTCTGAAATGTTTAAAGATAAGTAATTAGTTATATGACGTTGGTCTCTGTAATTGTTCTGGCTGCGTCGGCACTATTTCAGATTGCAGCTGCAATGTAGAACTGTGATTTATACCTGAAAAATGCACATTTTTTAAAAAAAAACTATCCTATACCATAAATATGTTATCAGACTGTCATCTGATTAGGTTTTTTCTTGGTTAGTGGCTATCAATATCTTAGTTTAGACGAATTGGTGATAGCACCTGATGGAGTAAGAAACTGATGGAGTTAGAAAAGTGATGTCTTTTGCTAACGTGGTTAGCTAATAGATTTACATATTTTGTCTTCCCTGTAAAACATTTTAAAAATCTGAAATGGTGGCTTTATTCACAGGATCTGTATCTTTCATTAGGTGTCTTGGACTTGTGATTTAATGATATTTAGATGCTACTATTTAATTGTGACGCTATGCTAGCGATGCTAATCAGTGTGGGGGGGGGGGGGGTGCTCCCGGACCCGGGGTAGGTGCTCGTTAGAGGTTAACTACCTTGCTCAGGGGCTGAAAGACATATTTTTACCTTGTCAGCTTGGGGATTCGATCCAGCAAAGAAAGAAATAAGAAAGAAAGAAACAAAGAGAGAGAAAGAAGTGAAGATGACTGTTTTTAGTTATAAGTTAGTTATAGTTTCATTTTTATTTTTTATATTTATTACATTTCTACTATTGACTGTTACCATTTTATTGTTATTTTTGCATTTAATTTTTGTATTATTATTTACTACCATTTTATGTTATTATTTTATTACAATGTATATTGCATACAATGTTGCTTTGGCAATATTGACAATGTTTTTCATGCCAATAAAGCAGCTTGAATTTGAATGAGAAAGAGAGAGACAGAGAGACAGAGAGAGACAGAGAGAGAGACACTGAACAAAATATAAATGCAACAATTTCAACGATTTTACTGAGTTACAGTTCATAGGAGGAAATCAGGCAATTGAAATAAATTCATTAAGCCCTCATCTACGGATTTCACATGACTGGGGAGGGGCGAAGCCATAGGTCCACCCATTGGGGAGCCAGGCCCAGCCAATCAGAATGAGTTTTTCCCCACAAAAAGGGCTTTATTACAGACAGAAATACTCCTCAGTTTCATCAGCTGACCAGGTGGATGGTCTCAGACAATCCCGCAGGTGAAGGCGGCGGATGCGGCGGTCCTGGGCTGGCGTGGTTACACATGGTCTGCGGTTGTGAGACCGGTTGGACGTACTGCCAAATTCTCTAAAAATGACATTGGTGGCTGCTTATGGTAGGGAATTGAACATTAAATTATCTGGCAACCGCGCTAGTGAACATTCCTGCAGTCAGCATGCCAAATGCACACTCCCTCAACACTTGAGTCATCTGTGGCATTGTGTTGTTTGACAAAACTGTACATTTTAGAGATTGGTATTTTATTGTCCCCAGAACAAGGTGCACCTGTGAAATGATCATGCTGTTTATTCAGCTTCTTGATATGCCACACCTGTCAAGTGGATAAACTACTGTTACCACATGGTTTATAATCACATCTACATACCCTACTGTTACCACAGAGTTTATAATCACATCTACGTACCCTACTGTTACCACAGGGTTTATAATCACATCTACGTCCCCTACTGTTACCACAGGGTTTATAATCACATCTACG
Organism: Salvelinus fontinalis; assembly: GCF_029448725.1. Taxonomy (NCBI): domain Eukaryota; kingdom Metazoa; phylum Chordata; class Actinopteri; order Salmoniformes; family Salmonidae; genus Salvelinus; species Salvelinus fontinalis. The sequence goes on along the minus strand of NC_074678.1, from coordinate 2,930,478 downwards.
TCCCCTACTGTTACCACAGGGTTTATAATCACATCTACGTACACTACTGTTACCACAGGGTTTATAATCACATCTACATATCCTACTGTTACCACAGGGTTTATAATCACATCTACGTACCCTACTGTTACCACAGGGTTTATAATCACATCTACGTACACTACTGTTACCACAGGGTTTATAATCACATCTACGTAAACTACTGTTACCACAGGGTTTATAATCACATCTACATATCCTACTGTTACCACAGGGTTTATAATCACAACTCATCTACGTCCCCTACTGTTACCACAGGGTTTATAATCACATCTACGTACCCTACTGTTACCACAGGGTTTATAATCACATCTACGTCCCCTACTGTTACCACAGGGTTTATAATCACATCTACGTACCCTACTGTTACCACAGGGTTTATAATCACATCTACGTCCCCTACTGTTACCACAGGGTTTATAATCACATCTACGTCCCCTACTGTTACCACAGGGTTTATAATCACATCTACGTCCCCTACTGTTACCACAGGGTTTATAATCACATCTACGTACACTTCTGTTACCACAGGGTTTATAATCACATCTACGTCCCCTATTGTTACCACAGGGTTTATAATCACATCTACATATCCTACTGTTACCACAGGGTTTATAATCACATCTACATACCCTACTGTTACCACAGGGTTTATAATCACATCTCATCTACGTACCCTACTGTTACCACAGGGTTTATAATCACATCTACGTCCCCTACTGTTACCACAGGGTTTATAATCACATCTCATCTACGTACCCTACTGTTACCACAGGGTTTATAATCACATCTACGTACACTACTGTTACCACAGGGTTTATAATCACATCTACATATCCTACTGTTACCACAGGGTTTATAATCACATCTACGTACACTACTGTTACCACAGGGTTTATAATCACATCTACGTACCCTACTGTTACCACAGGGTTTATAATCACAACTCATCTACGTACCCTGCTGTTACCACAGGGATTATAATCACATCTACGTACCCTACTGTTACCACAGGGTTTATAATCACATCTACATACCCTACTGTTACCACAGGGTTTATAATCACATCTACATCCCCTACTGTTACCACAGGGTTTATAATCACAACTCATCTACGTACCCTGCTGTTACCACAGGGATTATAATCACATCTACGTACCCTACTGTTACCACAGGGTTTATAATCACATCTACGTACCCTACTGTTACCACAGGGTTTATAATCACATCTACATCCCCTACTGTTACCACAGGGTTTATAATCACAACTCATCTACGTACCCTGCTGTTACCACAGGGTTTATAATCACATCTACGTACCCTACTGTTACCACAGGGTTTATAATCACATCTACGTCCCCTACTGTTACCACAGGGTTTATAATCACATCTCATCTACGTACCCTACTGTTACCACAGGGTTTATAATCACATCTACGTACACTACTGTTACCACAGGGTTTATAATCACATCTACATATCCTACTGTTACCACAGGGTTTATAATCACATCTACGTACACTACTGTTACCACAGGGTTTATAATCACATCTACGTACCCTACTGTTACCACAGGGTTTATAATCACAACTCATCTACGTACCCTGCTGTTACCACAGGGTTTATAATCACATCTACATATCCTACTGTTACCACAGGGTTTATAATCACATCTACGTACACTACTGTTACCACAGGGTTTATAATCACATCTACGTACCCTACTGTTACCACAGGGTTTATAATCACAACTCATCTACGTACCCTGCTGTTACCACAGGGATTATAATCACATCTACGTACCCTACTGTTACCACAGGGTTTATAATCACATCTACGTACCCTACTGTTACCACAGGGTTTATAATCACATCTACATCCCCTACTGTTACCACAGGGTTTATAATCACAACTCATCTACGTACCCTGCTGTTACCACAGGGTTTATAATCACATCTACGTACCCTACTGTTACCACAGGGTTTATAATCACATCTACGTCCCCTACTGTTACCACAGGGTTTATAATCACATCTACGTCCCCTACTGTTACCACAGGGTTTATAATCACATCTACGTCCCCTACTGTTACCACAGGGTTTATAATCACATCTACGTCCCCTACTGTTACCACAGGGTTTATAATCACATCTACGTACTCTACTGTTACCACAGGGTTTATAATCACATCTACGTACTCTACTGTTACCACAGGGTTTATAATCACATCTACGTACACTACTGTTACCACAGGGTTTATAATCACATCTACGTACCCTACTGTTACCACAGGGTTTATAATCACATCTACGTACCCTACTGTTACCACAGGGTTTATAATCACATCTACGTACACTACTGTTACCACAGGGTTTATAATCACATCTACGTACCCTACTGTTACCACAGGGTTTATAATCACATCTACGTACCCTACTGTTACCACAGGGTTTATAATCACATCTACGTACCCTACTGTTACCACAGGGTTTATAATCACATCTACGTCCCCTACTGTTACCACAGGGTTTATAATCACATCTACGTCCCCTACTGTTACCACAGGGTTTATAATCACATCTACGTCCCCTACTGTTACCACAGGGTTTATAATCACATCTACGTACCCTACTGTTACCACAGGGTTTATAATCACATCTACGTACCCTACTGTTACCACAGGGTTTATAATCACATCTACGTACCCTACTGTTACCACAGGGTTTATAATCACATCTACGTCCCCTACTGTTACCACAGGGTTTATAATCACATCTACGTCCCCTACTGTTACCACAGGGTTTATAATCACATCTACGTACCCTACTGTTACCACAGGGTTTATAATCACATCTACGTACCCTACTGTTACCACAGGGTTTATAATCACATCTACGTCCCCTACTGTTACCACAGGGTTTATAATCACATCTACGTCCCCTACTGTTACCACAGGGTTTATAATCACATCTACGTCCCCTACTGTTACCACAGGGTTTATAATCACATCTACGTCCCCTACTGTTACCACAGGGTTTATAATCACATCTACATCCCCTACTGTTACCACAGGGTTTATAATCACATCTACGTCCCCTACTGTTACCACAGGGTTTATAATCACATCTACGTACCCTACTGTTGCCACAGGGTTTAGTTTGACTTCAGTGTTACTGGTTTTTGTAAGAAGAGTTGACAAGCTGTATGCACTGAGCTGTCTGTTTAAACTACAAGCACACAGCTCAGACACCCATACATACCCTACAAGACATGTCCCCAGAGGTCTCTTCACAGTCCCCAAGTCCAGAACAGACTATGGGAAGCGCACAGTACTACATAGAGCCATGACTACATGGAACTCTATTCCACATCAGGTAACTGATGCCAGCATGTGGAATCAGATATATATTTTTTAAACAGGTAAAAATACACCTTATGGAACAGTGGGGACTGTGAAGAGACGCACACAAAAGGTACAGACACATGCATTCGCACCCATTGTGATATTGTTGTATGGTGGTATTGAACATGTTGTGGATATGTGGTGGTGTAGGGATGTTATATGATGGACTGTTTTATCTTTAGCTCATTCAGTACAAACATAGTTCACTGTTTAATCTGTTGTTTTATATGTAATGTGGACGCTTTGGTGTGTTTGGACCCCAGGAAGAGCAGCTGCTGCCTTGGCAGGAACTAAATGGGGATCCACAATAAACCCCAGGAAGAGTAGCTGCTGCCTTGGCAGGAACTAAATGGGGATCCATAATAAACCCCAGGAAGAGTAGCTGCTGCCTTGGCAGGAACTAAATGGGGATCCATAATAAACCCCAGGAAGAGTAGCTGCTGCGTTGGCAGGAACTAATGGGGACCCATAATAAACCCCCGGAAGAGTAGCTGCTGCCTTGGCAGGAACTAAATGGGGATCCATAATAAATCCCAGGAAGAGTAGCTGCTGCGTTGGCAGGAACTAATGGGGATCCATAATAAACCCCAGGAAGAGTAGCTGCTGCGTTGGCAGGAACTAAATGGGGACCCATAATAAACCCCAGGAAGAGTAGCTGCTGCTTTGGCAGGAACTAAATGGGGACCCATAATAAACCCCAGGAAGAGTAGCTGCTGCCTTGGCAGGAACTAAATGGGGATCCATAATAAATCCCAGGAAGAGCAGCTGCTGCCTTGGCAGGAACTAAATGGGGACCCATAATAAACCCCAGGAAGAGTAGCTGCTGCCTTGACAGGAACTAAATGGGGATCCATAATAAACCCCAGGAAGAGTAGCTGCTGCCTTGGCAGGAACTAAATGGTGATCCATAATAAACCCCAGGAAGAGTAGCTGCTGCCTTGGCAGGAACTAATGGGGATCCAAAATATACACAAATAATCACAGCTCATCTACGGACTCTGTACAAACGTCCTCACAGGGTTTATAATCACAACTCATCTACGTACTTCCGTTCTGAAGTTTGTCTCTTTCCACACACAGAGGGAGAGCAGAGGATGAAGGGAACGTTTGTCAAAGTTACATAAAGCCTGCGTGTAATAATCAATCAAATGTAACAAATCTATAACATTTTTAGTAAAAAAGCAACAAGTTCTATCCATTTAGCATGTACATGTTCATCAAGTAGAATAGAATATTCATCATAATCACTTTCTGCTGCATTTATTTACTGTAACTATCATGTGAAAGCTTGAAGAGTGAATTGTTTTATTTTAAATTAAATCCTCTTCCCTCTCCTTTCCCTCCTCTCCTCTCCCTTCCCCTCCTTTCCCCACTCCTCTCCCTTCCCCTCCCCTCCCCACTCCTCTCCCTTCCCCTCCCCTCCCCACTCCTCTCCCTTCCCCTCTCCATCAGTGGGCGAGTGACTGTGAGTAAATGAGATGTCAGTATAGATCACTCTCTTATCCATTTACTTCTCTCTGTCTGTCTGTCTGTCTGTCTGTCTGTCTGTCTGTCTGTCTGTCTGTCTGTCTGTCTGTCTGTCTGTCTGTCTGTCTGTCTGTCTGTCTGTCTGTCTGTCTGTCTGTCTGTCTGTCTGTCTGTCTGTCTGTCTGTCTGTCTGTCTGTCTGTCTGTCTGTCTGTCTGTCTGTCTGTCTGTCTGTCTGTCTGTCTGTCTGTCTGTCTGTCTGTCTGTCTGTCTGTCTGTCTGTCTGTCTGTCTGTCTGTCTGTCTGTCTGTCTGTCTGTCTGTCTGTCTGTCTGTCTGTCTGTCTGTCTGTCTGTCTGTCTGTCTGTCTGTCTGTCTGTCTGTCTGTCTGTCTGTCTGTCTGTCTGTCTGTCTGTCTGTCTGTCTGTCTGTCTGTCTGTCTGTCTGTCTGTCTGTCTGTCTGTCTGTCTGTCTGTCTGTCTGTCTGTCTGTCTGTCTGTCTGTCTGTCTGTCTGTCTGTCTGTCTGTCTGTCTGTCTGTCTGTCTGTCTGTCTGTCTGTCTGTCTGTCTGTCTGTCTGTCTGTCTGTCTGTCTGTCTGTCTGTCTGTCTGTCTGTCTGTCTGTCTGTCTGTCTGTCTGTCTGTCTGTCTGTCTGTCTGTCTGTCTGTCTGTCTGTCTGTCTGTCTGTCTGTCTGTCTGTCTGTCTGTCTGTCTGTCTGTCTGTCTGTCTGTCTGTCTGTCTGTCTGTCTGTCTGTCTGTCTGTCTGTCTGTCTGTCTGTCTGTCTGTCTGTCTGTCTGTCTGTCTGTCTGTCTGTCTGTCTGTCTGTCTGTCTGTCTGTCTGTCTGTCTGTCTGTCTGTCTGTCTGTCTGTCTGTCTGTCTGTCTGTCTGTCTGTCTGTGTGTGTGTGTGTGTGTGTGTGTGAAGGGGAGTGGGGTTCAGCTGGTAGTTAAGTGGAATGTGTCTTACATAACCATCGTCACGGTGAACATACGATGCTGGACACAAGACAAACCTTGCATATGCATATGGTAATAAGGAACTTTCAAAGGAGGAGGAACACAGACAGGAGAGGAAGGAATGGAGAAGAGGGCAGGGGGGATGAGGAGAAGAGGACAGGGCAGGGGGGGTTGAGGGGGAGAAGAGGGCAGGGGGGGGGTTGAGGGGGAGAAGAGGGCAGGGGGGGGGAGAAGAGGGCAGGGGGGGAGAAGAGGGCAGGGGGGGGTGAGAAGGAGAAGAGTGCAGGGGGGGTGAGAAGGAGAAGAGTGCGGGGGGGGGTGAGGAGAAGAGTGCAGGGGGGGTGAGAAGGAGAAGAGTGCGGGGGGGGGGTGAGGAGAAGAGTGCGGGGGGGGGGGGGTGAGGAGAAGAGTGCGGGGGGGGGGTGAGGAGAAGAGTGCGGGGGGGGGGTGAGGAGAAGAGTGCGGGGGGGGGGGTGAGGAGAAGAGTGGAGGGGGGGGTGAGGAGAAGAGGGCAGGGGGAGGGGGTGAGGAGAAGAGGGCAGGGGGAGGGGGTGAGGAGAAGAGGGCAGGGGGGGTGAGGAGAAGAGGGCAGGTGAGGGTGAGGAGAAGAGGGCAGGGGGGGTGAGGAGAAGAGGGCAGGGGGGGGGTGAGGAGAAGAGGGCAGGGGGGGGTGAGGAGAAGAGGGCAGGGGGGGGATGAGGAGAAGAGGGCAGGGGGGGGTGAGGAGAAGAGGGCAGGGGGGGGATGAGGAGAAGAGGGCAGGGGGGGGTGAGGAGAAGAGGGCAGGGGGGGGGTGAGGAGAAGAGGGCAGGGGGGGGGATGAGGAGAAGAGGGCAGGGGGGGGGTGAGGAGAAGAGGGCAGGGGGGGGGATGAGGAGAAGAGGGCAGGGGGGGGGATGAGGAGAAGAGGGCAGGGGGGGATGAGGAGAAGAGGCCAGGGGGGGGATGAGGAGAAGAGGGCAGGGGGGGAAGAGGAGAAGAGGGCAGGGGGGATGAGGAGAAGAGGGCAGGGGGGGAAGAGGAGAAGAGGGCAGGGGGGGTGGGGAGAAGATGGCAGGGGGGGAAGAGGAGAAGATGGCAGGGGGGGGGTGAGGAGAAGATGGCAGGGGGGGGATGAGGAGAAGATGGCAGGGGGGGGATGAGGAGAAGATGGCAGGGGGGGGATGAGGAGAAGATGGCGGGGGGGATGAGGAGAAGAGGGCAGGGGGGGATGAGGAGAAGAGGGCAGGGGGGGAAGAGGAGAAGAGGGCAGGGGGGGTGGGGAGAAGATGGCAGGGGGGGAAGAGGAGAAGATGGCAGAACTATATGAGGACATCAACTTCAAGAGACAAGGCAGAAGAGAGGGAAGGGATGGAGGAGGAAGTGGAGAGAGAAGGAGAGGTAAGGTGAAGTGGAGAAAGTGAGGAAGATGTCTGAGTGATGTCATTTGATCATCCCCAAGGACACACCATATGCTGACCAAATACAATTACAAGATCATAATCATCAGCAGCAGTAGTAACAGTAGTAGTAGTAACAGTATCAGTAGTATTAGCAACAGTAGTAGTAACAGTAGCAGTAGTAGTAGTAACAGTAGCAGTAACAGTAGCAGTAGTAGCAGTAGTAATAGTAACAGTAGTAGTAACAGCAGTAGAATTAGTAGCAGTAGCAACAGTAGTAGTAACAGTAGCAGTAGCAGTAGTAACAGTAGTAGTAACAGTAGTAGTAACAGTAGCAGTAGCAGTAGTAACAGTAGCAGGAACAGCAGCAGTAGTAACAGTAGTAGCAGAAGTAGTAGCAGTAGTAGTAACAGTAGAAGTAGTAACAGCAGTAGCAGTAACAGTAATAGTAACAGCAGTAGTAGTAGTAACAGTAGTAGCAGTAACAGTAGCAGTAACAGTAGTAGTAACAGTAGTAGAGTAGTAACAATAGCAGTAACAGCAGTAGTAGTACCAGTAGTAGCAGTAGTAACAGTAGTGGTAGCAATGGCAGTAGTAACAGTAGTAGTAGTAGTAGTAACAGTAGTAGTAATAACAGCAGTAGTAGTAACAGTAGCTGTAGTAACAGTAGCAGTAGTAACAGTAGCAGTAGTAGTAGTAACAGGAGCAGCAGTAGTAGTAACAGCAGTAGTAACAGTAGTGACATCAGTAGTAGCAGTAGCAGTAGTAACAGTAGCAGTAACAGCAGTAGTAACAGTAGTAGCAACAGTAGCAGTATAAGTAACAGTAGCAGCAGTAGCATTTGTAGTAACAGTAGCAATGGTAGTAGTAACAGTAGTAGTATCAGCAGTAGTAGTAGTAGTAGTAGTAGTAACAGTAGTAGTAACTGTAGCAGTAGTAGTGGTAACAGTAGCAGTAACAACAGTAGTAGTAACAGTAGTAGTAACAGTAGTAGTAGTAACAACAGTAGTAGTAGTAGTAGTAACAGTCGCAGTAACAGTCGCAGTAACAGCAGTAGTAGCAGTAGTAATAGTAGTAGTAACAATATTAGCAGTAGTAGCAGTGGTAATAGTAGTGGTAACAGTAGAAGTAATAGTAGTAGTAAGTAGTGCAGTAGTAACAGCAGTAGTAGTAATAGTAGTAGTAACAGTAGAAGTAGTAGTAGCAGTAGTAACAGTAGCTGTAACAGGAGTAGTAACAGTAGTAGTAACAGTTGTAGTAGTAACAACAGTAGTAGCAGCAGCAGTAGTAACAGTAGTAGTAAGTGTGGTAGTAACAGTAGTAGGAACAACAGTAGTAGCAGCAGCAGTAGCAACAGTAGCAGTAACCGTAGTAGTAACAGTAGTAGGAACAACAGTAGTAGCAGTAGCAGTAACAGCAGTAGTAGTAATAGTAGTAGTAGTAACATCGGTAGTAACAGTAGTAGTAGTAATAGTAGTAGTAACAGTAGTAGTAGTAGTAGTAGTAACAATAGCAGCAGCAGTAATAGTAATAGTAGCAGGAACAGTAGTAGTAGCAGTAGTAGTAACAGCAATAGTAGTAACAGCAATAGTAACAGTAGCAGCAGTAGTAGCAGCAGTAGTAGTAGCAGTAACAGTAGTAGTAGTAGTAACAGCAGTAGTAACAGTAGCAGCAGTAGTAGCAGCAGTAGTAGTAGTAGTAACAGCAGTAGTAGTAACAGCAGTAGTAGTAACAGCAGTAGTAGTAGCAGCAGTAGTAAGTGTAGTAGTAACAGTAGTAGGAACAACAGTAACAGCAGTAGTAGTAACATCAGTAGTAACAGTAGTAGTAACAGTAGCAGTGGTAGTAACAGTAGTAGTAACAGTAGAAGTGGTAGTAGTAACAGTAGTAGTAGTAGTATTAGTAGTAGTAGTAGTAGTAGCATTAGTAGTAGTAGTAACAGTAGCAGAAGTAGTATCAGTAGTAGCAACAGTAGCAGTAACAGTAGTAGCAGCAACAGCAGTAGCAGTAGTAGTAACATCAGTAGTAGTAACAGCAGTAACAGTAGCAGTAGTAGTAGTAACAGTAGTAGTAACAGTGGCAGTAACAGCGGTAGTAGTAACAGGAGTAGTAGTTATAGTAGTAGTAGTAGTAGTAGCAGCAACAGTAGTAATAGTAGTAGTAACAGTAGTAGCAGTAGTAGTAGCAGTAGTAGTAGTAGTAGTAGTAGTAACAGTAGTAGTAGTAGCAGCAACAGTAGTAATAGTAGTAGTAACAGTAGTAATAGTAGTAGTAACAGTAGTAGTAGTAGTAGTAGTAGTAACAGTAGCAGTAGTGGTAACAGTAGTAGTAAGAGTAGCAGCAGTAGTAATAGTAACAGTAGTAGTAACAGCAGTAGCAACAGTAGCAGCAGTAGTAATAGTAGTAGTAACAGTAGTAGTAGCAGTAACAGTAGCAGCAGTAGTAATATTCGTAGTAAAAGTAGTAGTAGCAGTAGTAATAGTAGTAGCAATAGAAGTAATCGCTGTAGTAATAGTAGCAGTAGTAGCGTCTATCTATATATCTTTGTTGCTGCCTACTCCCTCAGTGCAATGAGACAGGCAGAGGCCTCAGAATTACAACTCTTTCCTCAAGTTACTCCACACAGACCATAACACAACAAACACCACTCCCGAGAGAGAGAAAAAGAATCTGAACAAGAACGAGATTGAGAGAGAGATGAAGACATGAAGAGAGATAGCGAGAACAAGAGAACGAGAAAGAGTAAGAATGAGAACGAGAATGAGAGTAAGAACGAGAATGAGAATGAGAGTAAGAATGAGAACGAGAATGAGAGTAAGAATGAGAACGAGTTTAACAGCAAGCTCTTGTGCCTGCTAGGCTAGGACAGCGTCACATTTGTAGGTCAGCACTAAAATAAACCAGTTTGAAACGGCACCTTTTTCTAGATAATGATTTCATATAGCCCAAATGCATGTGAATTTGGAGTTGAATTTGGAGCGGCCGACCTCAAGGCTCAGGCCCTACGGAGCAAGGCTCTACGTGAGGGTGGTGTGCTTAGCCGAACACACCATTGGGTGCACACTGCCTGCCCTACAGGACACCTACAACACCAGGTTGTGCAGGAAGGCCAAGAAGTTCACCAGGGACCACCATAACCTGTTCTCCCCACTTCCATCAGTCAGACGCGGGCAGTACAGGAGCATCATGGCTAAAACTAACAGACTGGCTAATAGCTTCTACCCCTGTCCCAGACCATCAGGCTGCTGAATATCCACTAGGCAGCTACCTGCTCCTTACCTTCTAGAACAGTGTTTCAATGTTTGGTTTGATAAATATGATACCTTCTCCCTCTCCAAGCCCCCCTCCCACACCAAGCACTGCCCCCCTCCCACACCAAGCACTGCCCCCCTCCCACACCAAGCACTGCCCCCCTCCCACACCAAGCACTGCCCCCCTCCTACACCAAGCACTGCCCCCCTCCTACACCAAGCACTGCCCCCCTCCCACACCCAGCACTGCCCCCCCTCCCACACCAAGTACTGCCCCCCCTCCCACACCAAGCACTGCCCCCCTCCCACAGCAAGCCCCGTCACTCAAGGAGACAGCAGTTGCTCGACCAGGGAGTCAGGAGCACTTTCTTGCTGTTCACTCAAGATGTTGGTGACATGCTGCTTTCCACAAGCATTATATAATTACACTATTATTAGTTTGTGTATAGAGGTCGCCCGATTAATCGGCATGGCCGATTTCAAGTTTTCATAACAATCGGTAATCTGCATTTTTAGACGCCGATTATGGCCGATTACATTGCATTCCAAGAGGAAACTGCGTGACAGGCTGACCACCGGTTACGTGAGTGCAGCAAGGAGCCAAGGTAAGTTGCTAGCTAGCATTAAAATAATCTTATAAAAAAAACAATTAATCTTCACTTAACTACATGGTTGATGATATTACTAGGTTAACTAGCTTGTCCTGCGTTGCATATAATCAATGCGGTGACTGTAAAGTTTATATCGAATCACAGCCTACTTCGCCAAACGGGGGATGATTTAACAAAAGCGCATTCCCGAAAAAAGCACAATCATTGCACGAATGTACCTAACCATAAACATCAATCCCTTTCTTAAAATCAATACACAGAAGTATATATTTTTAAACCTGCATATTTAGTTAAGAAATGAATGTTAGCAGGTAATATTAACTAGGGAAATTGTGTCACTTCTCTTGCGTTCATTGCACGCAGAGACAGGGTATATGCAACAGTTTGTGCCGCCTGGCTCGTTGCGAACTAATTTGCCAGAATTTTACATAATTATGACATAACATTGAAGGTTGTGCAATGTAACAGTAGTATTTAGACTTAGGGATGCCGCCCGTTCGATAAAATACGGAACGGTTCTGTATTTCACTAAAAGAATAAACATTTTGTTTTTTCGAAATGATAGTTTCCAGATTTGACCATATTAATGGCTCGATTTTCTGTGTTTATTATAATTAAGCCAACGATTTGATAGAGCAGTCTGACTGAGCGGTGGTAGGCGGCAGCAGGCTCGTAAGCATTCATTCAAACTTTAATGCGTTTGCCAGCAGCTCTTAGCGATGCTTGCTTCACAGCGCTGTTTATAACTTCAAGCCTATCAACTCCTGAGATTAGGCTGGCAATACTAAAGTGCCTATTAGAACATCCTATAGTCAAAGGTAAATTAAATACAAAATGGTATAGAGAGAAATAGTCAACACGTCATAATTCCTATAATAACTACAACCTAAAACTTCTTAACTGGGAATATTGAAGAACTGGGAATATTGAACCACCAGCTTTCATATGTAATTATATTATTCTGTTTGTCCTGTGGGTACCTTTGCCACTGTTCCACCCCTTGTGTATTGCGCTGTCATGGTGTATTTTGTTCTGAGCAAGGAACTTAAACGTTAGCTTTTTTACATGGCACATATTGGACTTTTACTTTCTTCTCCAACACTGTTTTTGCATTACTTAAACCAAATGGAACAGTTTTCATTGTTTATTTGAGACTAAATAAATAAAATCTATGTATTATATTAAGTTAAAATAAAAGTGTTCATTGTTCATTCGGTATTGTTGTAATTGTCATTATTACAAATATATATATATAAATAATCGTACGATTAATCGGTATCGGCTTTTATTGGACCTCCAATAATCGGTATCGGCGTTGAAAAATCATAAAATCGGTCGACCTCTATTTGTGTATTTTCCTGTCTGCTAACTACTGTCTGCTAACTACTGTCTGCTAACTACTGTCTGCTAACTACTGTCTGCTAACTACTGTCTGCTAACTACTGTCTGCTAGTTTGTCTTTTCTACCCAAGTTGTGGCTAAAATAAATCTAAAATATATCATGCTAATTGCTAGTTAGCTGGCTAGCTAAATTTACTAAGAGTCAGAGCAAACATAACTATCTATGTCAGAGGAAGACCCCAAAATGCGACCGCACGGCAAGCGGTACCAGAGCGCCAATTATTATTTTTGCCACTAACTCTCTTGCACAAGCTCGATGTACACTCACTGGACTCTAACCACACAGACACACACGACTCTGTTAATTATCCATGCATAGTCACTTACCTCTACCTACATGCACATATTACCTCGACTACCCCGTACCCCTGCACATTGACCTCGGTACCCCTTGTATATAGCCTAGTTATTGTTATTTTACTGTGTTAGTATTTTTCCATTTAGTATATTTTGTGAATTTTTATTACTTTAAAAAAATGCATTGTTGGTTAAGGGCTCATAAGTAAGCATTTCACAGTAAGGTCTACACTTGTTGTATTCGGTGCATGTGACAAATACAATTTGATCTAATACAGCCTGATACCAGTGCTGGTGTAGGCCTAATCTAGATCAGCATGTTTGAGCAACGGCCTTCTAAATCAGAGAAGAATACTGCCCTACCAAAAAAGATAGTAACTGCTCATAGCGTGGAACTGAGAAAAATGGCTTTTATTTACCTTGGTTTCACAGTAACTATACGGAGTTACTGCTAACATGACCCCCATTTTCTCCAAAACACAATAGAGGCAGGTAATTAATGTAGCAAAAATTACATTAACTACTTTTCCGACCAAATGAGCAGTTACTGTCTTTTTACTTGGTAGGGCAGAATAGGCTACGCATTTTCGCTCAGGGATACGTTGGAGTAATTGAGTAACGTTACTCGATGACTCAAATGGATGTCAAAAAATCGATCTTTAACCAGAGATCACATTTTGTTCAAATACTGTACAACTATTTGGTCTAAATTTTGTCTTTAAGACAACGTTCATTTGCATTGACTCGTGTTTCATTTGTACATGTGCATTTGTGGGCAATTATAAAAACATTTTTTACCAAATAAACGAGCATCACGCAGTTCTGCTCCCTAAATATCCTTCCCCCTTCATGTCTCAATCACACAATTGCGTCCCGTATGCTCCCTGTACACATGTGTGCGGAGTGCAACTTGAGAAATAAAAGCCTATTTTTTTTTAAGTATCTAACTGATTGGATACACAAGCTACATTCCTTGACAAATGACAGTTTTATCACAAATTCGAAATGGACAAGTTAACTGTAGTAAGGAAATACTTCCAACAACGAGCTGCAGGTTTGGAATAATTGCGTAATTGTCGCTTAGGCTACTTTGCGGTTGTCACTAGTTACCACATCCACAAAGTCAACATTGGCTACGTCGTAAAAATGTATGAAAATAACAATGTGTTTTTTGGTCTCATTTCAAGGTTAGGGTGAGACATAAGTTTAGCAGTGTGGTTAAGGTTTGGTTTAGGTTCAGTGTTTGACTTGTGCAGGAGCTCACCGGAGCGGAGTACCGGCATCTCAAAATATCTACTGCTTGAGCTCCTGTTCCTCTTATAGAATATTAGCTCAAAAGTATTGCAGAGCTACTGCACCTAAATATAAACAGTACATGCCCCCAAAATGATTACTGAAATCTATTGCAGTCCAAGTCAAGGACTTGTTAGGTTTAAAATCAAGATTGTAAAAAGAGAAATTGTAGAAACAGGCATGGTTTATTACTTTGTAGCTGTGGTAACTAATGCTAGTGCCGACCCTACTTTGCAAACTGCTAACGTTAGTGGCATTTAGAATCATGCCAGTACTCAGTTAATAAACCTCACCTTATGCCCTTGGGCTGTTGGATCTGACAATTAATCTTGATGCTTGTACAGTCGTCACAAATAAAACTGTGAAGGACCATGGCGTTACTCTGGACACAGATCTCTCTTTTGACTAACATCTTTTTTCAATCTTAGTAACATTACAGAAATCTGAAACCTTTTGTCCAAAAACGATGCAGAAAAGCTAATCCATGCTTTTGTCACTTCTATATAAGACTACTGCACTGATCTACTCTCCAGCTACCCGGATAAAGCACTAAATAAACTTCAGTTAGTGCTAAACACGGCTGCTAGAATCTTGACTAGAACCAAAAAAATGTGATCATATTACTCCAGTGCTAGCCTCCCTACACTGGCTTCCTGTTAGGGCTAGGGCTGATTTCAAGGTTTTACTGTTAACCTACAAAGCATTACATTGGCTTGCTCCTACCCATCTCTCCGATTTGGTCCTACCGTACCTAAACGTACGCTCATTAGACGCAGGCCTCCTAATTGTCCCAAGAATTTCTAAGCAAACAGCTGGAGGTAGGGCTTTCTCCTATAGATCAAAATCTTTATTGAATGGTCTGCCTATCCATGTGAGAGACGCAGACTCGGTCTCAACCTTTAAGTCTTTACTGAAGATTGATCTCTTTAGTAGGTCCTATGATTGAGTGTAGTCTTGCCCAGGCGTGCGAAGGTGAACGGCAAGGCACTGGAGCGGCAAACCACCCTTGCTGTCTCTGCCCTGCCAGTAGTAGAGTAAGCTGATCCCAGAACTGTGCATATGGGACAACTTCTACCCAGAGAACCCAGTCAGAGGAGAACAGAGAGGAACATCTGTTAGCCTAAACCCTGCCTCAGAGCACCATCCCGTGGAAGAACAGTGACATTACAGTATCTACCCAACACACACACACACACAGAGAGAGACAGAGAGAGCTCCTAATGGGCATCAGGGGAGCTGAGCCACTTCAAAGTCCTAAAAGGAGACATGACAAAACCTACTGCACTAAAAGAAAGGTATTTTTCAGGAACAAATTCCGAGCCTCCATTGCTGACCTAGTCTACCTTTGAAACAGAGGTCAGGTGCACATTATAAACCCAATAATATTTCATATTCTTTACCTCATCGCTACAGTAGAGGGCAGTAGTGATACCTCATCGCTACAGTAGAGGGCAGTAGTGATACCTCATCGCTACAGTAGAGGGCAGTAGTGATACCTCATCGCTACAGTAGAGGGCAGTAGTGATACCTCATCGCTACAGTAGAGGGCAGTAGTGATACCTCATCGCTACAGTAGAGGGCAGTAGTGATACCTCATCGCTACAGTAGAGGGCAGTAGTGATACCTCATCGCTACAGTAGAGGGCAGTAGTGATACCCCATTGCTACAATAGAGGGCAGTAGTGATACCTCATCGCTACAGTAGAGGGCAGTCGTGATACCTCATCGCTACAATAGAGGGCAGTAGTGATACCTCATCGCTACAGTAGAGGGCAGTCGTGATACCTCATCGCTACAGTAGAGGGCAGTAGTGATACCTCATCGCTACAGTAGAGGGCAGTAGTGATACCTCATCGCTACAGTAGAGGGCAGTCGTGATACCTCATCGCTACAGTAGAGGGCAGTCGTGATACCTCATCGCTACAGTAGAGGGCAGTCGTGATACCTCATCGCTACAGTAGAGGGCAGTCGTGATACCTCATCGCTACAGTAGAGGGCAGTAGTGATACCTCATCGCTACAGTAGAGGGCAGTAGTGATACCTCATCGCTACAGTAGAGGGCAGTAGTGATACCTCATCGCTACAGTAGAGGGCAGTAGTGATACCTCATCGCTACAGTAGAGGGCAGTAGTGATACCTCATCGCTACAGTAGAGGGCAGTAGTGATACCTCATCGCTACAGTAGAGGGCAGTAGTGATACCTCATCGCTACAGTAGAGGGCAGTAGTGATACCTCATCGCTACAGTAGAGGGCAGTAGTGATACCTCATCGCTACAGTAGAGGGCAGTAGTGATACCTCATCGCTACAGTAGAGGGCAGTAGTGATACCTCATCGCTACAGTAGAGGGCAGTAGTGATACCTCATCGCTACAGTAGAGGGCAGTAGTGATACCTCATCGCTACAGTAGAGGGCAGTAGTGATACCTCATCGCTACAGTAGAGGGCAGTAGTGATACCTCATCGCTACAGTAGAGGGCAGTAGTGATACCTCATCGCTACAGTAGAGGGCAGTAGTGATACCTCATCGCTACAGTAGAGGGCAGTAGTGATACCTCATCGCTACAGTAGAGGGCAGTAGTGATACCTCATCGCTACAGTAGAGGGCAGTAGTGATACCTCATCGCTACAGTAGAGGGCAGTAGTGATACCTCATCGCTACAGTAGAGGGCAGTAGTGATACCTCATCGCTACAGTAGAGGGCAGTAGTGATACCCCATCGCTACAGTAGAGGGCAGTAGTGATACCTCATCGCTACAGTAGAGGGCAGTAGTGATACCTCATCGCTACAGTAGAGGGCAGTAGTGATACCTCATCGCTACAGTAGAGGGCAGTAGTGATACCTCATCGCTACAGTAGAGGGCAGTAGTGATACCTCATCGCTACAGTAGAGGGCAGTAGTGATACCTCATCGCTACAGTAGAGGGCAGTAGTGATACCTCATCGCTACAGTAGAGGGCAGTAGTGATACCTCATCGCTACAGTAGAGGGCAGTAGTGATACCTCATCGCTACAGTAGAGGGCAGTAGTGATACCTCATCGCTACAGTAGAGGGCAGTAGTGATACCTCATCGCTACAGTAGAGGGCAGTAGTGATACCTCATCGCTACAGTAGAGGGCAGTAGTGATACCCCATCGCTACAGTAGAGGGCAGTAGTGATACCTCATCGCTACAGTAGAGGGCAGTAGTGATACCTCATCGCTACAGTAGAGGGCAGTAGTGATACCTCATCGCTACAGTAGAGGGCAGTAGTGATACCTCATCGCTACAGTAGAGGGCAGTAGTGATACCTCATCGCTACAGTAGAGGGCAGTAGTGATACCTCATCGCTACAGTAGAGGGCAGTAGTGATACCTCATCGCTACAGTAGAGGGCAGTAGTGATACCTCATCGCTACAGTAGAGGGCAGTAGTGATACCTCATCGCTACAGTAGAGGGCAGTAGTGATACCTCAT
This sequence comes from Salvelinus fontinalis, assembly GCF_029448725.1. NCBI lineage: Eukaryota > Metazoa > Chordata > Actinopteri > Salmoniformes > Salmonidae > Salvelinus > Salvelinus fontinalis. Next base: position 2,912,928 of record NC_074678.1, on the reverse strand, counting down.
CGCTACAGTAGAGGGCAGTAGTGATACCTCATCGCTACAGTAGAGGGCAGTAGTGATTATCCTATGACAGAATTGTCTGTCTCAAATCAAATCAAATGTTATTTGTCACATACACATACTTAGCAGATGTTATTGCGGGTGTAGCGAAATGCTTGTGTTCTGACGGGCAGTCAACTTAGAGTTAGAGGTACATACTTAAAAGCCAACAATAACCTGTGAAAAGGTAAACGTGTTAGGGTCTTAAGGGCAGGCAGGCAAGAGGCAGCCAGGCAAGAGGCAGGCAGCCAGACAGGCAAGAGGCAGGCAGCCAGGCAAGAGGCAGGCAGGCAGGCAAGAGGAATAGGATAAGATGCAGAAAATAATGGTAGGAGTGGTAGCGGTGGTAGAGCTAAATAATGGGAGGAGTGGTAGCGGTGGTAGAGCTAAATAATGGGAGGAGTGGTAGTGGTGGTAGAGCTAAATAATGGGAGGAGTGGTAGCGGTGGTAGAGCTAAATAATGGTAGGAGTGGTAGTGGTGGTAGAGCTAAATAATGGGAGGAGTGGTAGCGGTGGTAGAGCTAAATAATGGTAGGAGTGGTAGTGGTGGTAGAGCTAAATAATGGGAGGAGTGGTAGCGGTGGTAGAGCTAAATAATGGGAGGAGTGGTAGTGGTGGTAGAGCTAAATAATGGGAGGAGTGGTAGAGCTAAATAATGGTAGGAGTGGTAGCGGTGGTAGAGCTAAATAATGTCGGCTAAAGGACCCACAAGACAAACAAACAAAAATGAATTTCTGCAATGAAATCCAAATGAACTCAATCTGAAATGTGGATTTGGCTTTAGGAAACAGGCTATGGTGCGCGCTCAAGGTTCTGCTCTTCGAGTTTGAATACCTAATGGTAAGCTGTAGACCACAGGTGTCAAACTCATTCCACGGGGGGCCGAGTGTCTGCGGGTTTTCGCTCCTCCCTTATACTTGATTGATGAATTAACATCACTAATTAGTTAGGAACTCCCCACACCTGGTTGTCTAAGGCTTTATTGAAAGGAAAAACCAAAAACCTGCAGACACTAGGCCCTCCGTGGAATGAGTTTGACACCCCTGCTGTAGACCATACTATTTACCAAGCGACTTTTCAGCTATATTCTTCGTAGCTGTCTCTTTACCACCGCAAACCGATGGGCACAAATACCGCACTCTTTATACGAGCTGTATAAAGCCACAAGCAAACAAGACAACGCTCATCCGGATGCAGCGCCCCTAGTGGCCGGTGAGTTTAATGCAGAAAAACTGAAGTCTGTTTTATCTAATTTCTACCAGCAACTAGATCATCATTCCTCCACAGACAGAGATGCATACAAAGCTATCCCTAGCCCTCCATTTGGCAAATTTGACAACACTCTCTATCATCCTGATTCCTGCTTACAAGCAACAACTCAAACAGGAAATACCGGTGACACGCTCAATAAGGAAGTGGTCTGATGAAGTGGATGCTAAGCTACAGGACTGTTACGCTAGCACAAACTGTAATACGTTCCGGAATTAATCTGATGGCATTGAAGAGTTTACCACATCAGTCACCGGCTTCATTAACCAATCAGAGTAAAAGCCTTGTCTAAGCCAATGGGGAGGGGTTCTACTAAGCTATATAGAATTGTTTTAAGACGGTCATACCAAGGATAATTTTTAGACCCCTTGAAGTAAACAAACATTTGTGAAAAAAAAAATCCTATTTGGCCTTACTGATATTTTCAGGATGTCTCATGTTCTGACAAACACCACTCTGGCTCTGTCACCTTTCACCGCAGACGTGGAAGTGCCACAAAAGGTGGATGAGGTGGATTGAGATGCATCCAATGCAAAAAAAAGTATAGTTTAAACTGACGGCTTTTTATGGGGATATTCTTGTCATGCTAAATTTCTTCAGAGGTGCGGACATCGACCTTAGGGTGTTACTAAGTGTATTGATGACATTCTCATCGATGACGTCATCCCCACAGTGACAGTGCGTACAGTACATAACCCAACCAGAAGCCATGGATTACAGGCAACATCCGCACTGAGCTAAAGGCTAGAGATGCCGCTTTCAATGAGCAGAACACTAATCTGGACGCATAAGAAATCCTGCTACACCCTCCAACGAACCATCACACGATGACCATTGCAAAATAAATGTACACATACATGTTATTCAATCATAGCACCTGGCTACGCAGACGCGCTTGAGCAAAAATAGAACTTGGTTCTATTTGTGACACTTGACATGATGCAAATCCTGCCTCTCCCATCTTCTCATTGGTTTTTAGGAGCATACTGTATACCCACATGGGTGATTGAAAGATGAACTGAGGTCCACACTCCAGTCCGTTGTCGTAACACTATACATACAAAAGTATGACAAAACCCCTTCAAATTAGTGGATTCCGCTATTTCAGCCACACCCGCTGCTGACAGGTGTATAAAATTGAGCACACAACCATGCAATCTCCATAGACAAACATTGACAGTAGAATGTCCTTACTGAAAAGCTCTGACTTTCAACGTGGCACCGTCATAGAATGCCACATTTCCAATAAGTCAGTTCGTCAAATTTTTGTGCGGTTATTGTGAAGTGGAAATGTCTAGGAGCAAAAATGACTCAGCCGTGAAGTGGTAGGCCACAATCTCACAGAACGGGACCACTGAGTGCTGAAGCGCGTAAAAATCGTCTGACCTCGGTTGCAACACTACAGACTTCCAAACTGCCTTGGGAAGCAACGTCAGCACAATAACCGTGTAATCGAGAGCTTCATGAAATGGGTTTCCATGGCCGAGCAGCCACACACACAAGCCTAAGATCACCATGTGCAATGTAAAGCTCGCCGCCATTGGAGTGATGAATCACGTTTCACTATCTGGCAGTCCGGCGGACGAATCTGGGTTTGGCGGATGTCAGGAAAACACTACCTTCCCCAATGAATAGTACCAACTGTAAAGTTTGGTGGAGGAGGAATTTGGTCTGGGGCTGTTTTTCATTGTTCGGGCTACACCCCTTAGTTCCAGAAGGGAAATCTTAATGCTACAGCATACAATGACATTCCAGATAATTCTGTGCTTCCAACTTTGTGGCAACCGTTTGGGGAAAGCCCTTTCCTGTTACAGCATAACAATGCACCCGGGCACAAAGCGAGGTCCTTACAGAAATGGTTTGTCGAGATCGGTGTGGAAGAACTTGACTGGCCTGCACAGAGCTCTGACCGTAACCCCATCGAACAACTGAGATTAATTGGAACGCCGACTGCGAGCCACGCCTAATCGCCCAACATCAGTTCCCGACCTCACTAATCCTCGTGACTGAATGGAAGCAAGTCACTGAGCTCTACAGTGTGGCCATTCTATTGCCAATGTTTGTCTATGGAGATTGCATGGCGGCGTGCTCAATTTTACACACCTGTTATCAACGGGTGTGGCTGAAATAGCCAAATCCAGGGCTGACCATATACTTTGTATGTAGTGTAACTAAGTCAATGTTTCCCCTATATGCATTGAGCATAAAAAATAATGGCGTCCGCTGCTAAATCATGGTCGCTACTATACATTTATAGATGTATGCCCCAGGAAGACCCCCATTGTGTCTATCAGTGTTCACCCTATATTCACTTAGCAGCGGCAGGCCACCGCTGCTAAATCGTTGCAGACACTCCAACAAATATGATTTAGATTTAAAATAATTTTCGGGATTCGGTGTAAACTTAAACGACTAAAACCAGATATAAAGTAAGTAGAAAAGATAATGGAGCGATAAATTTTTTAACTAACTAACAATCGATCAAATAAAAATTAAACACAATAGGTAGAATCTAAAATTCGAAACAAATTTCACTGCAAATTTCCTCTCAGCCCCATGAATGTGTAGAATTGAAGGAAACTAGCTTTACCCTTAAAAAAATTGTTCTCTGTGTAGAATTGCAGGAAGTCAGCTTTAAAACAAGACTTTGTCTCTGTGGCCAAGAGGGGTCTCTAACATTTTCTGTCGGAGATCACGCCACCTTGCCCACTCCCACACTACCTTTGCCACCGCTGCTGAACACACTGTCTATGCAGTTATTTCAGTGACAACATGACTAATTTCAGAGATGGTAAATATATGTTTTGTTTTGGCTGAGGGAAGAGACTGAATTCAATGAATGACCACAGAATCAACGTTCTCTGAAACGAGCATATAATTATAGCCTCCAGGAACCAGCGGAAACAGCAGAGGATATGGAGAGCTTCTAAAATATCACTGTGTGTGTGTGTGTGCGCGTGTGTTCACGTCAACCAGACTGAGCCAATACTGTGGTTTAGAAAGGGTCTTTAAGGGTTGGGGGTTCCCACAGGTCCAGAAGAGCCTTTCCACTGTCTGTGGACTGAGGTTTGAACCACAATGCTGTCTTAGTCCTCTAAACTAAAGTCTAACCATAACCTAAAAAAGGGAGCCAACACAAGTCTTCAGGTCTCAGGCAAGGTTACTCATAAGCCCCAGCATTACACAAGAACATCACAAGAACACTTGTTATGTTTCCATGGTTCCCTGTCTGGAACAGAGGTCAGACTAGAATATATGTCTGGTGTTAATACTGACTGGAGACAAAGAACAAAAATAGGACAGCACTGGTGAATAAACAAAGATGCAGTATGAAGAAATCACTCCGCCATTTCCTGGTTGCTAAAATTCTAATAGTTCGTCTTTCAATTATGTGACAAAACAAGCAAGTATAGTGTAGAGAATCATTGTACCATCTAAACCTGCTGTGAAATATATTTTCCATAACCAAAAATATAGTGTTTTGCATCGTATGGGAAGCATGGGCTCCCGAGTGGCGCAGTGGTCTAAGACACTGCATCCCAGTGCAGTACCTGGTTCGAATCCAGGCTGCATCACATCCGGCCGTGATTGGGAGTCCCATAGGACTGCACACAATTGGCCCAGCGTCGTTTGGGTTTGGCCGACATTGTAAATTAGAATTTGACTTGCCTAGTTCACCGTAGGGATGGTGCCAGGTTTCCCCCCCCAGACATGATGCATTCAGGCCAAAGAGTTCAATCTTGGTTTCATCAGACCAGAGAATCTTGTTTCTCATGGTCTGGGAGTCTTTAGGTGCCTTTTGGCAAACTCTAAGCGGGCTGTCGTGTGCCTTTTATTGACGAGTGGCTTCCGTCTCACCACTCTACCATAAAGGCCTGATTGGTGGAATGCTGCAAAGTGGTTGTCCTTCTGGAAGTTTCTCCCATCTCCACAGAGGAACTCTGGAGCTCTGTCAGAGTGACCATCGGGTTCTTGGTCACCCCCTGACCAAGGTGTTTTGTGGGTACTATTTAATGAAGCTGCCAGTTGAGGACTTGTGAGGTGTCTGTTTCTCAAACTAGACACTAATGTACTTGTCCTCTTGCTCAGTTGTGATTCGGGGCCTCCCACTCCTCTTTCTAATCCGGTTAGGGCCAGTTTGCGCTGTTCTGTGAAGGGAGTAGTACGCAGCGTTGTAGATCTTCAGTTTCTTGGAAATTTCTCGCACGGAATAGGTTTCATTTCTTAGAACAAGAATAGACTGATGAGTTTCAGAAGAAAGGTCTTTATTTATGGCCATTTTGAGCCTGTAATCAAGCGCACAAATGCTGATGCTCCAGATGCTCAACTAGTCTAAAGAAGGCCAGTTGTATTGCTTTTTTAAAATCAGCACAACAGTTTTCAGCTGTGCTAACATAATTGCAAAAGGGTTTACTATTGATCAATTAGCCTTTTAAAATTATAAACTTGGATTACACAGGCGTGATGGTTGCTGATAATGGGCCTCTGTACGCCTATGTAGATATTCCATAAAAAGTCTGCCGTTTCCAGCTACAATAGTAATTTACAACATTAACAATGTCTACACTGTATTTCTGATCAATGTTCTTTTTTGTGACCCCAAACTTTTGTATATATATTACAAGCACACAAAGATCCATTATGATGTCATAGCCTAAATGTTAGGAGGGTATTTTCAGCCTACATATTTTTAGCCTTTTAACAAGGAAAATTCCTCATTGAGACCTGCTAGGGCAAAGGTGCCCATGCGGTCTATCCAATATGTCTCTCTTTGGAGACAGACATACAGGTAACCAGAGACAGCCAGAAAGAGAGATAGCCAGAAAGAAAGACAGCCAGACAGCCAGAAAGAGAGACAGCCAGACAGCGAGACAGCCAGACAGCCAGACAGCCAGCCAGACAGCGAGACAGCCAGACAGCCAGCCAGACAGCGAGACAGCCAGACAGCCAGACAGCCAGCCAGACAGCCAGACAGCCAGACAGCCAGACAGCCAGCCAGACAGCGAGACAGCCAGACAGCCAGCCAGACAGCCAGAGAGACAGCCAGCCAGACAGCCAGAGAGACAGCCAGAGAGACAGCCAGAGAGACAGCCAGAGAGACAGCCAGAGAGACAGCCAGAGAGACAGCCAGAGAGACAGCCAGACAGACAGCCAGCCAGCCAGAGACAGACAGACAGCCAGAGAGCCAGACAGACAGACAGACAGACAGCCAGCCAGCCAGAGACACAGCCAGAGAGACAGACAGACAGACAGACAGCCAGATCGTCTGTTAGGTGGGAGGGAAAAGACTAGAGCTGCTGTATATCTCACTGTTGACAGACGGCTCTGATTGATAAGAGGCGTGTGTTTGTGCGGCTGTGCTGTGCTTGGCCAGGTTACCCTGAATGTGTCTTCTGTACTTTCCTGAGTGTGTGTGTGGTTGTGTTATATTGGGCTTTTGACACTGCGTGTGTGTTATGTAGCCTGTGTGTGTCTGGCATAGTTGCTGACAGCCAGCCTGCAGCCACCAGGGAGCAAATATAGCCCTGCATAACTCCCTGGCAGAGCCTACACACTCACACCAACAATCTGAAAGCAACAGCAACACACAAAGTGCAGAGAGCCAGAACGGTGGTGGGCACTCCTCTTCAGTATGGTGACCCGCGGCCTAGCAGGGGAGCCGCGACCCGCGGCCGAGCAGGGGAGCCGCGACCCGCGGCCTAGCAGGGGAGCCAAGACCCGCGGCCTAGCAGGGGAGCCAAGACCCGCGGCCTAGCAGGGGAGCCAAGACCCGCGGCCTAGCAGGGGAGCCAAGACCCGCGGCCTAGCAGGGGAGCCACGACCCGCGGCCTAGCAGGGGAGCCACGACCAAGGGCCTAGCAGGGACCAATGGCGTAGCAAGGTGCCAGGTGAGGTTGAGAGCAGTGGAGAGGCAGGCTAAGGCAAGCCAGCCAGGGCTGTTTTTAGCCTGGGCTGGGTTAGGCTGGTGGGGCGCTCTATCCCTCTCCGGACTACTCCTCCACAGACTGGGCACTCATTAAACCAGCCTGCAGCTCAGCCCACCTCTCACCCCTCGGCCTGCATGGGGCCTACTGTTACCCAGCACACACAGCATGTACTCTTTCTCATTGACAGAGTGACTAATACTACTCACAGTGAGGTGACAGTGACGTTGTACTCTAGTACTGTAGGTAGGTAGAGAGGTGGAGGAGAATGGGAGGCCAATGACTCCTTGAACAGAGTGAGTGAGTGAGTGAGTGAGTGAGTGAGTGAGTGAGTGAGTGAGTGAGTGAGTGAGTGAGAGAGAGAGAGTGTGAGTGAGTGAGTGAGTGAGTGAGTGAGTGAGTGAGTGAGTGAGTGAGTGAGTGAGTATAGTGATATAACTCCTGTCCAGTTGTCCCAGTTAAACTGTATATATGAAACAAGAGTCGGGACACAGGCTACAGAGAGAAGATAAGCTCTCTCTCCCTGTTTCAATAGGACTTATCATATTTAATGAGAAAGGACTAGTGGCTGACAACACAATAGCGTGCGTAGCAAGTACCATAGAAAACAACAGTATAAAAATATAATTATCCTACCACATGGACCATGGCGAAATGCTGACTGGCTGAAAATGTCATGAGATGTTTTATATATTCTGTTTATTTTTGATCGAGACCGTTTTTATTTGGATTTCCTCATTATTGTATATTAATTCAATAATACCACTATAACATATAGAAGAATCAAATGTCTTTCACGTTAGACAATTTAAAAAGATGTATCAATGTGTAGATCAAACAATACTATGCATAATCTATGAGCAGGATTACTGTCATACCTCAATTAGCCACCAAATCCCTCATTTGAAAGCAACTATTTTCTGGAAGCTGTGAAGCCACATTTTCCCTACATTTACCCCCCACGTGGGACAGCCCCCTAGCAATCCGATTTTCAGCCAATGAGCTTCAGTCCCTCGCCATTTGAGTGACACCTAGCTAGACACGCGAACACACACAGTTCGGCGAGAAAGACAGTAATGACGTAGTACACACACAGTACAGCGAGAGAGACAGTAATGACGGGGTACACACACAGTAATGACGTAGTACACACACAGTACAGCGAGAGACAACAATGACGTAGTACACACACAGTAATGACGGGGTACACACACAGTACAGCGAGAGAGACAGTAATGACGTGGTACACACACTATCTGCACATTAGTGACATAGTACATAATTTCCGGGGACCAGTTTTGACTCGTGGGTGCTACTTTCAGAACTACTGGCAAGAAAGAAAACCGGTATACCAAAGTACCAGATAATATCTTTAAGTTGAATATGCTTTTAAAATAGACAGCAAACTGTCATCTTTCATTGTTCTATAGTGCAGCATGAAGACACACTGCAACCACCTTATTCTGATACACTATAAACGACACACAAGGTGGAATAGAAGAGATAACATGAGTTGTAATTCTTCTGGTGGAACATGGGATGGGGGAAGACCAGTGTTGGGGATACTCAAAATACCTTTTTTTGCAGTAACGAGTTAGCTAGCTAGCAAGATGGCAGCGCCAACAGCCTTGACATTGTGGAAGAATTCACATTATTTTGACTTGGTAGAAGAAAAGGAGAGAAAAAGAAGAAAAAACATAATAAAATACGAACTGTGCCTCGGGGATAAACGCATGTCAACTGTGAAAAACTCAACTTCAATTATCAAGGAGCACCTTCAGGCCGAGCACAGCTCCACAAGACTGGTGGAGGAAAAGACCTGCGCCAGACGATTGCCGTTGATGCTGAGGATTACCGTGCATCTGTTCCAAAACAGCAAAAGCTAGATTTCTGTTCAGGCTAAACCCGTCACCACGAGATAACTAAATCCAAAGAACATGTATGAGTCTTTGATTTCATGCCATTTATTTCAATGCATTATGTTTAGGATTTATCTGAGATTTTGCATGTGGTCAGCACTTTAACACGCAGGTTATTTCCATCTTTCAAGTCGGGCTTGTTGTGACTTAATAGCCTGTATTTAGTGGCTTTAATATGTATATCTCATTTCATAAAGCTGCCTAAAATGTTTTGTTTTGATTTATGGATAATGATGCTTTGAGGCATTGGGTGCCTCAAGCACTGAGATGCAGTGCCTTAGACCACGTCACCACTCGGGAGAAAAATACACAGTTCAATTTGAGCACCCTGCTCATCCCAGTGGGGGGGGGGACCCATGCTCACGTCACATGACACAAGCGCCACACACACTGTACTTTACGTCACATGACACAAGCGCCACACACTGCACGTTACACACCCCCCCGACACTGTACTATGTCACAAGGAGTTTCCGCCAGCCCTGCCAGGGTTTCATACAGCTACTGAAGGGTGGTGAGCTTATCAACATGTGTCTGGATCAGAAGGGGAGATAGGGACAGACCTGTATTAAAAGACTGTGTTCAAAACCATTCAAATAGTTGGAGAGACAGTTTAGTTGAGTAACCAACCAAATCTCAAGGCATATTTGCTCCACATATATAGGGAAAGGGGGATACCTAGTCAGTTGTACAATTGAATGCATTCAACTGAAATGTGTCTTCCGCATTTAACCCAACCCCTCTGAATCAGAGTGTGGGGAGGGCTGCCTTATATCGACATCCAACTAATTGACTCGATCATTCACAATAAATCTATTTCACAAATGTACTATTTTGGATGAACAGCATAACAAAAAACTACTATATCCTATTATTTTAACAACAATTTGACACCAAACATCATCAATGATGATCATCAAACATCATCAACATCATCAATCATTGTTCTGCCTGCGGTTATGGAACCGCCACCTGTCCCAGACCTGTTGTTTTTCAACTCTTAATGATCAGCTATGAAAAGCCAACTGAAAATTATTCATGATTATTATTTGACCATGCTTGTCACTTATGAACATTTTTGAACATCTTGGCATAGTTCTGTTATAATCTCCACCCGGCACAGCCAGAAGAGGACTGGCCACCCCTCATAGCCTGGTTCCTCTCTAGGTTTCTTCCTAGGTTTTGGCCTTTCTAGGGAGTTTTTCCTAGCCACCGTGCTTCTACACCTGCATTCTAGCTGTTTGGGGTTTTAGGCTGGGTTTCTGTACAGCACTTCGAGATATTATCTGATGTACGAAGGGCTATATAAAATAAAATTGATTGATTGATTGATCAAGCCTTTAACTACATTTAAAATGCGATTCCCATGGGGGACCAGAACGAAAATGTATGCTCTCACTACTGTAAGTCTCTCTGGATAAGAGCGTCTGCTAAATTACGTAAATGTAATATAGGGAACTCATAGGATGTGCTAATACCATTGGTTTACCCTCTAGGGAACTCAGAGGATGTGCTAATACCATTGGTTTACCCTCTAGGGAACTCAGAGGATGTGCTAATACCATTGGTTTACCCTCTAGGGAACTCAGAGGATGTGCTAATACCATTGGTTTACCCTCTAGGGAACTCAGAGGATGTGCTAATACCATTGGTTTATGCTTTAGGGAACTCAGAGGATGTGCTAATACCATTGGTTTACCCTCTAGGGAACTCAGAGGATGTGCTAATACCATTGGTTTACCCTCTAGGGAACTCAGAGGATGTGCTAATACCATTGGTTTATGCTTTAGGGAACTCAGAGGATGTGCTAAAACCATTGGTTTACCCTCTAGGGAACTCAGAGGATGTGCTAAAACCATTGGTTTACCCTCTAGGGAACTCAGAGGATGTGCTAATACCATTGGTTTACCCTCTAGGGAACTCAGAGGATGTGCTAATACCATTGGTTTACCCTCTAGGGAACTCAGAGGATGTGCTAAAACCATTGGTTTACCCTCTAGGGAACTCAGAGGATGTGCTAAAACCATTGGTTTACCCTCTAGGGAACTCAGAGGATGTGCTAATACCATTGGTTTACCCTCTAGGGAACTCAGAGGATGTGCTAATACCATTGGTTTACCCTCTAGGGAACTCAGAGGATGTGCTAATACCATTGGTTTATGCTTTAGGGAACTCAGAGGATGTGCTAACTAGAGGTCGACCGATTAAATCGGAATGGCCGATTAATTAGGGCCGATTTCAAGTTTTCATAACAATCGGTAATCGGCATTATTGGACACCGATTGTGACCGATTACATTTCACTCCACGAGGAGACTGCGTGGCGGGCTGACTACCTGTTACGCGAAAGCAGCAAGAAGCCAAGGTAAGGTGCTAGCTAGCATTAAACTTATCTTATAAAAAAAACCAATCAATCTTAACATTATCACTAGTTAACTACACATGGTTGATGATATTACTAGTGTATTTAGCTTGTCCTGTGTTGCATTTAATCAATGCGGTGCCTGTTAAATCTCTCATTGAATCACAGCCTACTTCGCCAAACGGGTGATTTAACAAGCGCATTCACGAAAAACAATCACTGCCGTTGCACCAATGTGTACCTAACCATAAACATCAATGCCTTTCTTTAAAATCAATACACAAGTATATCTTTTTAAACCTGCATATTTAGTCAATATTGCCTGATAACATTAATTTATTTTAACTAAGGAAATTGTGTCACTTCTCTTGCGTTCCGTGCAAGCAGAGTCAGGGTGTATGCAGCAGTTTGGGCCGCCTGGCTCGTTGCGAGCTGTGTGAAGACTGTTTCTTCCTAACAAAGACCGTAATTAATTTGCCAGAATTGTACATAATTATGACATAACATTGAAGGTTGTGCAATATAACAGCAATATTTAGACTTAGGAATGTCACCCGTTAGATAAAATACAGAACGGTTCCGTATTTCACTGAAAGAATAAGCGTTTTGTTTTCGAAATGATAGTTCAATAATACGGTCAAATCCGGAAACTAAGGCTCGTATTTCTGTGTGTTATTATATTATAATTAAGTCTATGATTTGATAGAGCAGTCTGACTGAGCGATGGTAGGCAGCAGCAGGCTCGTAAGAATTCATTCAAACAGCACTTTCGTGCAGCTCTTCGCTGTGCTTCAAACATTGAGCTGTTTATGACTTCAAGCCTATCAACTCCCGAGATTAGGCTGGTGTAACCGATGTGAAATGGCTAGTTAGCGGGGTGCGTGCTAATAGCGTTTCAAATCGGTGACATCACTTGCTCTGAGACCTTGAAGTAGTTGTTCCCCTTGCTCTGCAAGGGCCTCAGCATTTGTTGAGCGACGGGTAACGATGCTTCGAGGGTGACTGTTGTCGATGTGTCCCTGGTTCAAGCCCAGGTAGGAGCGAGGAGAGGGACAGAAGCTATACTGTTACACTGGCAATATTATAGTGGCTATAAGAACATCCAAGAGTCAAAGGTATATGAAATACAAATGGTAGAGAGAGAAATAGTCCTATAAAAACTACAACCTAAAACATCTTAACTGGGAATATTGAAGACTCATGTTAAAAGGAACCACCAGCTTTCATATGTTCTCATGTTCTGGTGCAAGGAACTTAAAACGTTAGCTGTCTTACATGGCACATATTGCACTTTCTTCTCCAACACTTTGTTTTTGCATTATTTAACACAAATTGAACATGTTTCAATATTTGCTAAACTGATTTTATTGATGTATTATATTAAGTTAAAATAATAGTGTTCATTCAGTAATGTTGTAATTGTCATTATTACAAATAAAAAATTATTGGCCAATTAATCGGTATCGGCTTTTTTTGTTCCTCCAATAATCGGTATCGGCGTTGAAAAATCATGATCGGTCGACCTCTAGTGGTAACATCATTGGTTTACCCTTTAGGGAACTCAGAGGATGTGCTAATACACCATCGGTTGTCCCTGGTATAAGTAGGGCAGTGACGTTCTTGGAATTTGAGGTTACGGTAATTGCCAATGTACACGGTCAACGACATAACCGTTCGAGGGAGGGAGGGTTAAAAAAAGGGAATGTTTGTACACTTTGTTAACATGGATATAGTTCTGGAGTCCAGACAGGCTACTTTAGGAAACTTTCTGAATGGACATATAGGCCTATAGAGAGAATCAGCCAACTAAAACACGCACAGCCCTGTAAATCAAAGTTACGAGAGTATGTCAGAAACTGTCCTTAAAATGTATTAAAAAACTTGCATCGCAGTGTTAGCTGTGCCACCAGAGATTCTGGGTTCGAGTCCAGGCTCTGTCGCAGCCGGCCGCGACCGGGAGGCGTCGCATAATTGGCCCAGCGTTATCCGGGTTAAGGGAGGGTTCGGCCGGCAGGGATATCCTTGTCTCATCGCGCACTAGCGACTCCTGTGGCGGGCCGGGCGCAGTGCACGCTGACTAGGTCGCCAGGTGTACAGTGTTTCCTCTGATACATTGGTGCGACTGGCCATTGTGTCAAGAAGCAGTGCGGCTTGGTTGGGTTGTGTTTCGCATGGCTCTCGACCTTCGCCTCTCCTGAGTCTGTAGGGGAGTTGCAGCGATGAGACAAGACTGTAACTACCAATTGGATACCACCAAATTGGGGAGAAAAAAAGGGGTTAAAAAACAACAACCTTGGCCTACCTTAGGCTTTCTGAAAGAAGCGAATGAATTGACAAGGAAGTATAAAAGGGGTAGCTATAGTATGAAGATGGAATTGACAATCTTTAAATTGAAACAAATAAACAATTTTGATGGTTATTAGTAAGCATTTCACTGTAAGGTCTACACCTGTTGTATTCGCCGCATATGACAAATAAAATGTGATTTGATTATATTTTCATGGCGGTCTTCGTCACTAACCGTCAGTTACGCGGTTATTCAATGATGGTCACAGCCCTAGGTATAAGAGTACCAGCCCTAGGTATAAGAGTAGAGTACCAGCCCTAGGTATTAGAGTACCAGCCCTAGGTATTAGAGTACCAGCCCTAGGTATAAGAGTACCAGCCCTAGGTATAAGAGTAACCGCCCTAGGTATTACAGTAACCACCCTAGGTATTAGAGTACCAGCCCTAGGTATTAGAGTACCAGCCCTAGGTATAAGAGTACCAGCCCTAGGTATAAGAGTAACCGCCCTAGGTATAAGGTATAAACGTATATATTTCCCAAATTTACCTTCTCCTGTAACATACAGTATATATATATATATGTAACACATGTAAGCCCTTTACAGCCCTAGGTATAAGAGTAACCGCCCTAGGTATAAGAGTAACCGCCCTAGGTATAAGAGTACCAGCCCTAGGTATAAGAGTAACCGCCCTAGGTATAAGAGTACCAGCCCTAGGTATAAGAGTACCAGCCCTAGGTATAAGAGTACCAGCCCTAGGTATAAGAGTAACCGCCCTAGGTATAAGAGTACCAGCCCTAGGTATAAGAGTACCAGCCCTAGGTATAAGAGTACCAGCCCTAGGTATAAGAGTACCAGCCCTAGGTATAAGAGTACCAGCCCTAGGTATAAGAGTACCAGCCCTAGGTATAAGAGTACCAGCCCTAGGTATAAGAGTAACCGCCCTAGGTATAAGAGTACCAGCCCTAGGTATAAGAGTACCAGCCCTAGGTATAAGAGTACCAGCCCTAGGTATAAGAGTACCAGCCCTAGGTATAAGAGTACCAGCCCTAGGTATAAGAGTACCAGCCCTAGGTATAAGAGTACCAGCCCTAGGTATAAGAGTACCAGCCCTAGGTATAAGAGTCACAGCCAACATCCCCTAAATATATCCTTAATCCCCATAACTCAACGCACCAGCGTCAAACAGAAGGTATACTTTACATTGCGTCCTCTGTCACTCCTATGGTCCTCCATGGCGATGTAATAAAAAGGTGTGTTGTTGATTATTCCCTAAGACCACTCACAGTAACTCTGCCCACGGTGCACCGCTGACCCTATTCCACCCCTCCCCTCTCTGCCAGGCTCAGATTAATATATTCAATCATGAAAATTCCCCTGGATTATATATATATATCTATCTCTGGCTGGATGGACGGCTGGCTTCCGCAATGCATCCTACTGTTACCACGAGTACCTGTCAAAAAACCCACGCTGCCAAGCTCTTACCAATTCTCTGACTCTCTAAAATAGGTCTTTCCAAAGACAATTACAGGATAAAGGTAAGCTTCTTACTTCTTAGAGATTAAGGGGCTAAGCTTAGGGGTAAAACTTTTGCTCTGTTGGAGTACAGGAATACCAAAGTAATCAAAAAAAGGACTGAGAGGACGCAGGGCACTTCTGTTGCATTATTTAACATGGAGTATGATACAGAAAACTGCAGATACCAGTTGGCTTAAGAAAAGCGTGAGTTTCATTCAAAGCTAGCTCTCTCTCTTCCCCATCTGTCAGTGTCCTCATGTAACTGACTGGTTATAAGACTTGGGTCTTTTATGTGACTGAAGTTCTAGGTCCTTCCAACCCTCTGAGCTAAAGCCTGGTGCCTAGGCATTAACACGATTCCACAGACTAAGCCAGGAATAACCTTTTCAGTCGCTACACTATTCTGATAACTCAATCAATCAGTCCCTCAACGTTACTATTCAATACATCAGTCCCTCAACGTTACTATTCAATACATCAATCAGTCCCTCAACGTTACTATTCAATACATCAATCAGCCCTCAACGTTACTATTCAATACATCAGTCCCTCAACGTTACTATTCAATACATCAGTCCCTCAACGTTACTATTCAATACATCAATCCCTCAACGTTACTATTCAATACATCAGTCCCTCAACGTTACTATTCAACAAATGTCCTTAACGACCGCTTCACAACAATGGTTTCTTTCAGGCTTGAACCATCCTAAAAATAGCAAACCCTGTGGCCAAAATAAAAAAGTCTAACTCACAATAGCCTGATCTCCTAAGACTAGGAGCCGTCAGCATTATCTCTAGGCTAATTGGCGTTCAGCGTGTCTGAGAAAAAACTCATTAGCAGAGGATGTGGGCGCAGGACACTCAGCATTACTGTATACAGATACAGTGCAGTGTTTCCCCAGCTATTCTAGACGGGGCAGTCCCTCCCCCCCCCCCCCCCCCCCCCGCCGCACAACCTGACGAATACAGCAGAGGGAGATACAACAGAGCATTTCTCAGAGGATTTCTATTTCAAAGATAATTAAAATAAATTTATATATTTTTTTTTAAAGTTGTTTTTTCTCTTTATATTATCTTTTATCAGATCCAATGTATTATATTCTCCTACATTCATTTCACATTTCCACAAACTTCAAAGTGTTTCCTTTCAAATGGTATCAAGAATATGCATATCCTTGCTTCAGGTCCTGAGCTACAGGCAGTCAGATTAGGATGTCATTTTAGGAGAATTTTTTTTAAAAGGGGGCGGATCCTTAAGAGGTATTAAGGACCCCCTCATCTACCTGATTCAACGAATCAATGGCTTGATGATATGTTGACAAGTTAAAACAGCAGGTGTGCCAGTGGTGGAATGGAACAAACATGTGAACCCGACTGAAATTCCCAGAGGAAGTGATTGAGAAACACAGCAGTAGAGAAGAAAGTTTCTGTCCTTGACTGCAGGCACTGTGGTGTCACGTAAGTTCACAGGAAGCACATTGATATCACGCATGCACACACGCTCCTTACAGATCTCTAGGTTCTACCTTACTGTAAAGGAAGTGTTTTTATCAGGAGAGGCCTGTGATTGGATAATGGATGAGCTAAGACTGTCTGCGTGTCAGAGGTGGATTATTGAAGTGGCTGATCTTGAGAGATGAGCTGGGGCAGCCAGGGTTCGAATTACACACCTGTTTGTCCCTTCAGACTGTTGGTCCCTGGTCCCTGACACGATCTGTTAGTTCCATGGACCAACAGGCTGAAAGGACCAACAGATAGTGGCATGGACCAACAGGCTGAAAGGACCAACAGGCTGAAAGGACCAACAGGCTGAAAGGACCAACAGGCTGAAAGGACCAACAGGCTGAAAGGACCAACAGGCTGAAAGGACCAACAGGCTGAAAGGACCAACAGGCTGAAAGGACCAACAGGCTGAAAGGACCAACAGGCTGAAAGGACCAACAGGCTGAAGGAACAATCTGTTTGTCCCTTCAGCCTTTGGTCCCTGCCACTATCCGTTTGTCCCTTCAGCCTGTTGGTCCCTGCCACTATCCGTTTGTCCCTTCAGCCCCAGTGGTTGGGTTCTCATGACTCCAGTTTTAGCTTAACGAGCTGACAGTGGCGACGGATTGCAGCTGTCCCGTTGGTCAACGACAGACAGACTGCACAGACACACAGGCGTACAGGAAGTTATTAAAAGGCTCCTTCTGTAGGCAGATCAACTGACCTCCCACGGAGTGATAAATGACTGATAACAGAATGAAAAGTGGTCAACAACTCTGAACTCATACAAGTTAAAGAAAAAGGGTATTTTATCCATTCAGTCACACATGAATCCTCAATGTCCTTGAGAACTATGTCCCAAACTCAGTAAACTGACTATATAAAAAGAGAAAGGCAAAACTCTGTGCTGCAGTCAAGGACATTGAGCTCTCTCTCTCTCCCTCTCTGATACTTTTATCCAAAACGACTTACAGTATTTTACATACGGGTGGTGCCGGATATTGAACCCATTATCCTGGCGTTGCGGGCGCCATTACCAACTGAGCTACAGAGGTTGTCAGACAACCTCTCGTCTTCCGAGGTGAGATCTCTCTCTCATTGGCTCCTGACTCCAGCCATCCAGTGGTAGTCTTTACAACAGATGACCAATCTAGAAAGACTAACGATGCAGCGGTTTTAGCTACTTGAACAATTTGTGGTTCTTAACTCAGACCCAGGACCAAGGTTGGGGGTGAGGTTAGGATAAGGTTAGATAATACATGATATGTTGCCATAGTTTCATCCTTACTAACATGGCCAGATGGGACAGTGACAACAACACCCTGTGTCCTCTGAGAGGAGGCCGTTTATCTTTCTGGGGAAGGTCACAAATCAGGATGGAGGACGGTGTCAGAGCGGGGGAAGGGTAACATCTCAGTCACAACCTTGGAGTTCCGGTAGAGTGAGTGAGTTCTCCTCCAGGGCAGAACAGAGCAGAGGTGGTCCAGATGTTGTCCAGTTCCCCTTGGATCACGAAGATGACGCACCGCACACAGGCCAAGGCATCAGACTGACTGGAGATGATTTTATAGCACACTTTCCCTACTGAGGCTAATTAGGAGTCTTTTCTTGTCTAACTAGTCTCAAGAGATATAGTCCAGGACACGTTTGTGTTCAAAGACATAATAATTACAACTGACCAGGTGAGCGTCGGCTGTACAACACAATTAACCAATAGCATTCAGTAGTTTCAAATGTTTGTAAAACTGGGAGTTAGGTCAAACTACTGTATAGCGTCCTGTATAGCGTCCTGTATAGCTTCCTGTATAGCTTCCTGTATAGCTTCCTGTATAGCTTCCTGTATAGCTTCCTGTATAGCTTCCTGTATAGCGTCCTGTATAGCGTCCTGTATAGCGTCCTGTATAGCGTCCTGTATAGCGTCCTGTATAGCGTCCTGTATAGCTTCCTGTATAGCATTCTGTATAGCTTCCCGTATAGCTTCCCGTATAGCTTCCCGTATAGCTTCCCGTATAGCGTTCTGTATAGCGTCCTGTATAGCGTTCTGTATAGCGTTCTGTATAGCGTTCTGTATAGCTTCCCGTATAGCATTCTGTATAGCATCCCGTATAGCGTTCTGTATAGCTTCCTGTATAGCTTCCTGTATAGCGTTCTGTATAGCATCCTGTATAGCGTCCTGTATAGCTTCCTGTATAGCTTCCTGTATAGCGTTCTGTATAGCGTTCTGTATAGTGCGTGTAGATGTATGAATCCACTGTAGGGCCTTGGGAGTGGCCCAGTGGTCTAAGGCACTGCATCGCATCACTAGCTGTGCCACTAGACATTCTGGTTTGAGTCCAGGCTCTGTCCCAGTCGGCTGCGACCGGGAGACCCATTGGGCGGAGCACAATTGTCCCAGCGTCGTCCGGGTTAAGGGAGGGTTTGGCCGGCAGGGATGTCTTTGTCCCATCGCGCTCTAGCGACTCCTGTGGCGGGCCGGGCTCAGTGCACGCCGGGCTCAGTGCACGTTTCCTCCAACACAATGGTGCGGCTGGCTTCCGGGTTAAGTGGGCATTGTGTCAAGAAGCAGTGCGGCTTGGTTGGGTTGTGTTTCAGAGGACGCATGGCTCTCGATCTTCGCCTCTCCTGAGTCTGTTCGGGAGTTGCAGCGATGACACAAGACTAACTACCAATTGAATACCACGAAATTGGAGAGAAAAAGAGAAAAATAAATAAATAATTATATATATTAAATGAATATACTGTATATAACGACTGTGTGAACATTAGGATATAAACAAACAGAACCATACAGCTGATTTAGTGCATCTACATTAATGTAAAACAAGCTAGTCCTGGCCACTCCATCTAATTTACTGCTGTGAGCTGGCTGTGGGCTAAACACGTACATTAGTTTGTTATTCAGTGTGGGGAGGGGACCCATGCTGCCCGGCCTGCATACCGTAATGGAGAGGAGCGAGAGCGGTGTGATTTAACAGCCATCCAGGACAACTTTCATATAGTGTTCCCTGAGTACTGGTGCCTGCGTCTGCCCACCGGCTGTACCGTACTGTACTGCCTGACAGATTAACTCAACTCAGTCCTCCTACTCAGCTCTCTCTCTCTCTCGGTCTCTGTGTCTCCCATTCAACAGAAGCATGGATGGAGTAACCAGCCAGGGGATTGCCTCAGGAGCATTGCCTCACATTGAGAACATAGGCCTTCTGTTACGGTACTTACGTCACACCTCAATCACCACCAATCAAAGGTTTTGGATCACTTCAAAATGTCCTTGTTTTTGAAAGAAAAAGAAAAGAAAAGCTTTTTGTCCATTAAAATAAAATTGATCTGAAATACGGTGTAGACATTGTTAATGTAGCTGGAAACGGCAGATTTATTTAATGGAACATCTACATAGGCGTACAGAGGCCCATTATCAGCAACCATCACTCCTGCGTTCCAATGGCACGTTGTGTTAGCTAATCCAAATGTATTATTTTAAAAGGCTCATTGATCATTAGAAAACCATTTTGCAATTATGTTAGCACAGCTGAAAACTGTTGTGCTGATTAACGAAGCAATAAAACTGGCCTTCTTTAGACTAGTTGAGTATCTGGAGCATCAGCATTTGTGGGTTTGATTACAGGCTAAAAATGGCCAGAAACAAAGTCCTTTCTTCTGAAACTCGTCAGTCTATTCTTGTTCTGAGAAATGAAGGCTATTCCATGCGAGAAATTGCCAAGAAACTGAAGATCTCGTACAACGCGGTTTACTACTCCCTTCATAGAACAGCAAACTGGCTCTAATAGAATAGAAAGAGGAGTGGGAGGCCCCGGTGCACAACTGAGCAAGATGACAAGTACATTAGAGTATCTAGTTTGAGAAACAGACTCCTCACATGTCCTCAACTGGCAGCTTCATTAAATAGTACCCGCAAAACACCAGTCTCAACATCAACAGTGAAGAGGCGACTCCGGAATGCTGGCCTTCTAGGCAGAGTTGCATATAAAAAGCCATATCTCAGACTGGCCAATAAAAAGAAAAGATTAAGACGGGCAAAAGAACACAGATACTGGACAGAGGAAGATTGGAAAAAAAGTGTTATGCACAGACAAATCTTAGTTTGAGGTGTTCGGATCACAAAGAAGAACATTCTTGAGACCCAGAATAAAATGAAAAGATGCTGGAGGAGTGCTTGACGCCATCTGTCAAGCATGGTGGAGGCAATGTGATGGTCTGGGGGTGCTTTGGTGGTGGTCAAGTTTGTACAGGGTAAAAGGGATCTTGAAGAAGGATATCACTCCATTTTGCATCGCTATGCCATACCCTCTGGACGGAGCTAAATTGGAGCCAACTTCCTCCTACAACAGGACAATGTTCCAAAGTACAGCTCCAAACTATGTAAGAACTATTTAGGGAAGAAGCAGTCACCTGGTATTCTGTCTATAATGGTGTGGCCAGCACAGTCACCAGATCTCACACACAATTCAGGGATTATGTTTAAAATACTCATAAAACATGCAGTAAATGTGTGTACATTTTACTCTTTCAAATATATATAGTTAAAACAAGACGTCCAGTTACCTACTACTCTGCCAGCAGCAGCGCCAGGGCCTACCGACCCAGTGGTTCGATTGCACTGACAGCTTTTACATTGTTTGCTATGGGAGGGGGGTGAAATTTAAGAGTTTCAGGTTACGGCACAAAGTCAATGGACCATCGTCGGCCGCTGAAATGAGTATCCAGGTCTTCTGTATCTGTTCTCAGGTCGTCAACAGATGGCGCTCAAGAGCAAAGCGTAATTCAATTGTAAGTAAATCATCTTAAGTGTCATTGGGAGCCTGGGAACTAATAAACCGAACATCCAACAACAGTCGAAGGACAGACTGATACACTACCTAGAACCTTCTCACAGACCTGGTAGGACGGGGGAAAAAACATGGCTCAGTGGCTGCCCAATTTGCAACACTGTATTTTGTTTCCCCTGCCGTTCATCAGATTTTTATCTAGTGGAATGGAAGACATGTGTGGACAAAATAAATGGGTGTATCACAAAGCACAATCATATTAAATTAGCCAGCTACAGTATATCTTTTTTTATACAAACAACAAATTGTTTGATTTTTTTTTTTTTTTTGATTAGCAGCTAGCTAGCTAGCGGTAGCTTGCTAGCTCGCATCCAGATTTCAATTCTCTCTCTGATCTCATATCTCAAACGCT
Source organism: Salvelinus fontinalis (assembly GCF_029448725.1). Classification (NCBI taxonomy): domain Eukaryota; kingdom Metazoa; phylum Chordata; class Actinopteri; order Salmoniformes; family Salmonidae; genus Salvelinus; species Salvelinus fontinalis. The sequence goes on along the minus strand of NC_074678.1, from coordinate 2,890,931 downwards.
GAAATATTAAGTTATTTCAGAATGAAAGTTAACTGGGTAGATCCTCATGCTTTGTGGCATTATGCTCGCTATCCACAGTAAGATCATGTGTTTCCACTTGTCACCGGTGCACTCGCTCGTGAGCTGGCTGTTACTAAAAAGTTGGTAACTTGTTCAAAACAGTGTCATCGTGTCCAGCAGTGGTGATTACATTTTTTACATGCAAAAGTGTAACAGGTGTATTTAGGCTGTTGTTGACATGCACAGACCACTTTATATACAGGATGTTCGCAAAGAAACTACCGGTAGCTTGAAAACCTGCCATAACATTTCTGTCATGCTGAATACCCCGGGTACTCGCCTAATCAGCGGCCGACACTGCAGACCATATTCCTGTTGGAGTAACCATGTATAAAGTGATTTAGAAAAAAGTTATTTCTGATCCGGTTGAACTGGGCCACAGGGCCACAGGGCCTTAGTGGTTGTGGGCCTGGCTGACCTTACTCATGCAGGGCAGAGCAGGGCTGGGGAAGACTTACGAGTGCTGGGGAGGAGATGGCCCCTGCTGCTAGCCAGGCTAATAAAGTATTCATACACACCCTGGGACCACCCAGACCTTTGAAGGGACTGCTGAGCCACCAACCCAATATCAGCCTCACTCAGAGAGGCAGAGCTACAAACATTGATCTGATGTAGAAATAACAGTAAATATGGGGTACCGTAACCATAGGAAGGAAGGGGTGAAGGTAGGGGGAGGAGGTCGTCACCTCGGGATGGGGGACAGACAGCAAACAGTAGGCACTGAATAGACTAGATTAAATGCATGTAAGCATATCTCTGTGACAAACCAATTGTCTAAAATAAACTGTATGAGATATGTAGATCTGTTTAAAATGACCTTGGCAAAGAAACCCAGTGGGGACTATTCACCAAATACCCTTTTTCATGCCATCTATCTGGGAATTATTAATTCCTAACTTTTATCAAACAAATCATTTGAATAATCTCCCCTCAGATAGGCTCCTCTGACTAATCAGCATGATGAGAATCCTCTAATGAAATCATTCAAAGTCCAATAACTTTCAAGCAGACGCTGTTGATGTTATGCAGTATTACTGACTTTGTTAAAGCAAACCAAAATCCTTTGAAAACCCTGGTAAGTAGCCTCCAGTAAATAGGTCTCAGATGAACTGCCAGTCCTGTTACCTACAATAAACATGTCATTAGGCTAATTGAGCACCTGTGTATTTATGTATAAATCTAAAATGTACTCAAGCTGTGACAAATCAGATTAAGCTGGTTTGCGATGGTTAATACATTTATTATGAAGCATGCCAACTGGAAGAAAATATCCACAACTTAAAATCAACGATGCGCTCTCTCTCTGTGCACATCTGGTCAACTACCAGACATGCAACTCCAGCTTGCTTACCTTGGTGGTAACAATGCATAGGCAGTCCATTCTCCCGAACACTGCAGCAGCCCCGGACCGCTCAGCATCTCATAACGATACAAGGTTCCCTATGACCACACAACTACAGCGTGTAGTCAGCACAGCACAGCACACCGCCTCGGTGAGTCAAAGTCCTTCCATGGTGAGGTCAGCATCCTTTGTTTCGCAGGTTAACGGAGGGGCGGGCATGAGTGAATAAAAAAAAAGGATGCTCCATTCGCTTCCACCGATAATAGCAGCTCAAGTAGCTACCGACGCGCACGATAGGCTGGCGCGCTCACAGGAGCATTGCGCTCCCACCCGCACATCATTTCAGTGCGGGTAGTCAGAGCCATGTGGGCTACAGAACCCCACCGTAGTGTAGGATGATGTGTAGAGTGTAGGGCGCGGGTGTATTCTTAACCCCTACAGTCTCATTATTTAGATGAAAACTCTCTAGGCTGCTGCTGGTCTAAAACTGTGCTAATCAAGGAATGCTTTCGTCGTAACGGGGCAGCTTTAACAACCTGTCTGGTTTGGAAGAAAAATCACCCCTCAATTAAATCGATTACAATGAAACTCACTCAAATCACACATTTGAAATATAGAAACATTTGAGATGTTCCTAATTTCCAATGTAACATTCTGTAAAACATAATATTCTCTATATATACACACGTCATCTATCAACTAAACGTATGGAAAGCTCCCAGACCTCAATATTCAAATAAAAACAGAGGATGTCAGCAGGTAAACATTAGAGACCCAGTGACCTTCAGGGAGGTCTAGCACATGAATATTCCAACAGTCTGGATTCTCAGATGGTGTTCTGTGGAGCATGAAGCCGTCAAATGACTTCCCTAAAGGCACAGCCCAGAGTGGACAGACTCCTCACTGGCTCCCTCCACTCTCCCTCACTAGCAACGCTAACACAACAGCCACAGAAAGAAAACGGGGACAAAAATCTGATTTAACACTGATAGATGATAGAAAAGCACTGATTTGCCTCTGACCAGAACAAATTTGCAGCAAGTGTGGCGACCCCTTCATAACTACAAGATAGATATGTGCTAAGTAATGACAATTAAAAATATGTCCAGTTATCAGAGGCACCAAGTCTGGTGTAGGCCTAGGTAAGAGTGGACGAATGGGGCAATGGCATTTCGGGGACAGAGACCAGGAGTGAAATGGTACCAGGCGTATATGGAATCTACATGAAATCAGAGCCCAGTGAGTGACTGGATGACATCATGCCATGAGGCAGACACAGTGCCTTCGGAAAGTATTCAGACCCCTTGACTTTTTCCTTACATTACAGCCTTATTATAAAATGTATTCGTTTTTTCCCCTCTCATCAATCTACACACAATACCCCATAATGACAAAGGAAAAACAGGTTTTTATACATTTTTGCAGGGAAAAAAATAACTTAAATATAACTTTTACAATATTATTAGGACCCTTTACTCAGTAAACGCTGTACCGTTGGCAGTGATTACAGCCTTAAGTCTTTGCTTGGCACACCAGTATTTGGGTAGTTTCTCCCATTCTTCTCTGCTGCTCCTCTCAAGCTCTGTCAGGTCAGATGGGGAGCGTTGCTGAACAGCTATTTTCAAGTCTCTCTAGAGATGTTCGATCGGGTACAAGGACATTCAGAGACTTGTCCCGAAGCCACTCCTGCATTGTCTTGGCTGTATGCTTAGGGTCATTGTCCTGGAATGAAAACATTCACCCCAGTCTGAGGTCCTGAGTGCTCTGGAGCAGGTTTTCATCAAGGATCTCTCTATACTTTGTTCTGTTCATCTTTGCCTCGATCCTGACTAGTCTCCCAGTCCCCTCCTCTGAACAACATCCCCACAACATGATGCTTCCACCACTATGCTCCACCATAGGGGTGGTGTCAGGTTTCCTCCAGATGTTTCCTTTAGATGTGACGCTTGGCATTCAGGCCAAAGAGTTCAATCTTGGTTTCATCAGACCTGAGAATTTTGTGTGCTTCTTGGCAAACTCATAGCAGGCTGTGATGTGCATTTTACTGAGGAGTGGCTTCCGCCTGGCCACTCTACCATAAAGGCCTGATTGGTGGAGTGCTGCAGAGATGTTTGTCCTTCTGGAAGGTTCTCCCTTCTCCACAGAGGAACTCTGGAGCTCTGTCAGAGTGACCATCGGGTTCTTGGTCACCTCCCTGATCAAAGCCCTTCTCCCCCGATTTCTCAGTTTTGCCTGGCAGCCAGCTCTAGGAAGAGTCTAGGTGGTTCCAAACTTCTTCCATTTAAGAATGATGGAGGCCACTGTGTTCTTGGGGACCTTCAATGCTGCAGAAATGTTTTGGTACCCGTCCCCAGATCTATGCCTCGACACGATTCTGTCTCGGAGCTCTACAGACAATTCCTTCAACCTCATGACTTGGTTTTTGCTCTGATGTGCACTGGTCATCAACTGTGGGACATATAGACAGGTGTGTGCCTTTCCAATCAATTGAATTTACCACAGGTGGGACCTCAATCAAGTTGTAGAAACATCTTAAGGGTGATCAATGGAAACAGGATGCGCCTGAGATCAATTCCGAGTCTCGTAGCAAAGGGTCTGAATACATACGTAAAAAAGGTATATCTGTTTTGTTATTTTAATAAATTTGCAAACATAAAAAACTGTTGTTTTTTGCTTTGTCATTATGGGGTATTGTATGTAGTGTGATGTGGAATTGTTTTACATTTATTCAATTTTAGAATAATGCTGTGGATGTGGAAAAAGGAAAGGGGTCTGAATCGTTTCTGAATGCACTATAGATAGGCATGGAATGACAGAACAGAACACACCTCGTCTAAACAGAGTACTCACGTGCCTGAACTCGGCAGAAAAAGATGTTCCTAGCACAAGGAGTATTTCTGTTAGGAGGGGAGAGTCCTACCAAGGCCAGGTTATTGACAGGGAGGAGGGGAGAGAGAGACAATCAATTCATTTCAACAAAGACGTTGCCATGAAAAGTTATCCTTTAAAACGTAGCTTAAAAACTTTAACTAAAAAAAAAGGTCTTACAGAGAAATATATTACCCACTGCTTAAACAACTAAACAGGGATAACCCCATTGCAATAGCAAAATATGAGAATATGGATTATTACCAAGCTGACATGGGTGGTGACTGCAAATCACTTTCAGACTCAGTACCTTGAAGGCTTCAGCACATATTGTTAAAATGAAATATCAATGAATAGAAAGCAGCAACAACAGATCAAACTGACTGGTTGATATCAGGCTGACACACACAATGACATTTCTTCCAAGCGGCCTAATAGCTGGGCCTAACTATTGTGATGCCACACACAGATGAACAGATATAACCACAGAGTATAATATCAGGGTGCTATATCAGGGTGCTATATCAGGGTGCTATATCAGAGTTTAATATCAGGGTGCTATATCAGGGTGCTATATCAGAGTTTAATATCAGGGTGCTATATCAGAGTTTAATATCAGGGTGCTATATCAGGGTGCTATATCAGGGTCCTATATCAGAGTTTAATATCAGGGTGCTATATCAGGGTGCTATATCAGAGTGCTATATCAGGGTGCTATATCAGGGTGCTATATCAGAGTATAATATCAGGGTGCTATATCAGGGTGCTATATCAGGGTATAATATCAGGGTGCTATATCAGGGTGCTATATCAGGGTGCTATATCAGGGTGCTATATCAGGGTGCTATATCAGAGTATAATATCAGGGTGCTATATCAGGGTGCTATATCAGAGTTTAATATCAGGGTGCTATATCAGAGTTTAATATCAGGGTGCTATATCAGAGTTTAATATCAGGGTGCTATATCAGGGTGCTATATCAGAGTTTAATATCAGGGTGCTATATCAGGGTGCTATATCAGAGTTTAATATCAGAGTTTAATATCAGAGTTTAATATCAGGGTGCTATATCAGGGTGCTATATCAGGGTGCTATATCAGGGTGCTATATCAGGGTGCTATATCAGGGTGCTATATCAGGGTGCTATATCAGGGTGCTATATCAGAGTATAATATCAGGGTGCTATATCAGAGTATAATATCAGAGTATAATATCAGGGTGCTATATCAGGGTGCTATATCAGGGTGCTATATCAGGGTGCTATATCAGGGTGCTAAATCAGGGTGCTAAATCAGGGTGCTAAATCAGGGTGCTATATCAGGGTGCTATATCAGGGTGCTATATCAGGGTGCTATATCAGGGTGCTATATCAGGGTGCTATATCAGGGTGCTATATCAGGGTGCTATATCAGGGTGCTATATCAGGGTGCTATATCAGAGTTTAATATCAGGGTGCTATATCAGGGTGCTATATCAGAGTTTAATATCAGGGTGCTATATCAGGGTGCTATATCAGGGTGCTATATCAGGGTGCTATATCAGAGTTTAATATCAGGGTGCTATATCAGGGTGCTATATCAGAGTATAATATCAGGGTGCTATATCAGGGTGCTATATCAGAGTATAATATCAGGGTGCTATATCAGGGTGCTATATCAGGGTGCTATATCAGAGTTTAATATCAGGGTGCTATATCAGGGTGCTATATCAGGGTGCTATATCAGGGTGCTATATCAGGGTGCTATATCAGGGTGCTATATCAGGGTGCTATATCAGGGTGCTATATCAGGGTGCTATATCAGGGTGCTATATCAGGGTGCTATATCAGAGTTTAATATCAGAGTTTAATATCAGGGTGCTATATCAGAGTATAATATCAGGGTGCTATATCAGAGTTTAATATCAGGGTGCTATATCAGAGTTTAATATCAGGGCGCTATATCAGGGTGCTATATCAGGGTGCTATATCAGGGTGCTATATCAGGGTGCTATATCAGGGTGCTATATCAGGGTGCTATATCAGGGTGCTATATCAGGGTGCTATATCAGAGTATAATATCAGGGTGCTATATCAGGGTGCTATATCAGGGTGCTATATCAGGGTGCTATATCAGGGTGCTATATCAGGGTGCTATATCAGGGTGCTATATCTATGGCTATAACCCCATTTTATCTCTCTCGCTCTCTCTCAATACAAACATTTTCATTGTTAAGGAAAAAGGTAACACTTCCTGAGAATTCAAGATGAGATGACGGGAGGACAGCACACCTCTCAGGAGGAAGCGTCCTATGTCTCTTTCACAGATAGTTTGGTAAGATTGACAGAGAGACATATAGAGACAGGACAGGAATGCATAGCCGCTGTATGGAAGAAAAACCATAGAAATAGAATCCATAGAACAGGCCTCCCTTTTCAAGTCAATGATGTCTCTTGGTCGACTAAGAATTGTCTGTTCTTTCAACCAATCAATTGGTTGACATTTTTAAAAACATGCATTTTTCCATATAAAGACACGCGGTTTAATAAAATCAACTATATGCACTGAGCTTGTCTGATGCTTTAAGCACACCGTTTGAAATAATAATTAAGGTACTCAAGAGGGAGCCAGAGATCTAGATAAACAGAAGGGTGATTTTTTTTTTGCATTTTTTTTTTCTTCTGTTCCCGACCAAACCCTCCTCTTCACAGATTCTGCCATTATGCTCCTGAAGTAGCCTGTAATAGGCTACACCGGGGGTCGACAACCGTTTTCATGTGGTGCCAATTTACCTTACTATTTCTACCGATCTGCATGCCAGTTATGATTTTCGTATACATATTTTAGTGGAACAGCTTAATTTAAATTATAATAACTTATTTATGTTCTATTGCCAACTAAGTAAAAATAGCCTACATAAAGCCAATAAATAAAAACATTGCAGGTAGAAAAAAAAGTACTGATAAAAATAAATATCCTACAAATCACATTAGCTACACATGGAGGTTTGTTTGTCTTGTTCCTCTAATTCCATTCATCTTTCTACTCCGCCTGTCTGCAATGAACTTGCAACATTGTATCAAGTCAACTATCAACTGGGTCCAGCCCACAGCTCACACTAGCAAACTTGCAACATTGTATTAATTATTCTGGGCCCTCAGTTTTTGGTTTCCAGCACCAGTGAGCTCCTGACAGACACAGCTTTATTTGCGCAAGGGATAAGAAGTAATCAGGTATTTTATGACGTTTCCACTGGATCAGAGCATTACATGTTGCTCGCCGAGGCTCGGTGGTTATCGAAAGGGAGAAAGCTGGAAAGATTTTTCAGATACATTGAGGAACTATTGTGATTCTCAATGGCTGTAAAAACCCACTTTGTTTACTTGCGGTTTGAGGTGAATAAAAAATTACTCTGAGAAGCTTCACAGCTCATTAGTGGTGGTGAGACAATCCGAAAGACTATCAGACAATTAATAAATTGACTAAACTCGTAAAATGTAATAAACCAAAAACTTGATCCTCACAAATGTAGCAGAGTGAGCTCAAACAAAGTGTCCACTCGGACAATGAGAACGGTAAACAATTGTAATAATGATATATTGAATGTATTAACAGAAATTAAAGTAACCAATCAAACAGTGTAGATTAGAAATTATGGGAATGAACGGTAAACATACTACTGGTGATATAAGTAATGGGGAAGTGATAGACCCTAACAATCAAAGAACAAACAAGTCACACAATTAAAATCATGAAATAATGAATGCGCACGATTTGGCAGGAGAGAGATGTGCCTTGGGCATTTTAGCCACACTCTCCTTGAATCAACATTTCAAATTATACCCGAGACGCATTATTCTTCACATACTGTAGGCTGAGGAATACTCTCACAGTCCAAAGCAGTAGCCATGTATCGAAAACAAAATGCAATTTCACTTATTTTTATTTTAAAAAATTGGCATGCCAAGGTAAAGACCTTGTTCTAGTGGAGTGGGCGCGTGCGTGCCTTACGTTGCCGAAGCCTGTCTTAGCGTGATGGACTGTACCATCCCCGCCGCCGCGACGGATTAGTCCACTCAGACAAGCGGGAATCAGACAGCGGTCTCATGTGCCATAAAAAATTATATATATAATACTTGCGGCAGCTTGATAAAAAAATGAAACGCTGTCGATCAACAGCCTATGACCAAACAATCCACCAGTCGACTAAACGAGGTCAGGCCTAGTGGACAAGCAGCCATTGTGAGTGTATCCATGAGTTTGCCAGTCACATTTCCAGGGTGAGAGGTTTTCTAAGCCTTTCTATGGATTCAATTTCTATGGTAGAACCACAGTATGGGTGTAGTAGACGGAGAACCAGGAGGGGCAGAGGACCAGGAGGGGCGTTTGCTCCACATTATCTCATCTCAAAGACAGGCAGCAGTACTGAAGCCACACTACTGTGGTGTACATTAATTATACAGGAGGATCAGCATTTTCTCACACACACACACACACGACTAAAACCTAAGCCTAAACACGCAAAGTGCAAGGTATGGTGACTGGGCACACAGCCAGAAACATAGAGCATGGGAACAGTGAGCGGGTTGCCAGTTGCCACAGCAAGCCTATAGGAACAGTGAGCAGCAGTCTGGCTTTATATCACATTCGTTCAAGTGGAGTGGGTTGCCAGATTTGAACAATAAAAACAGAGCTTATACCAGACAAGGTGCTTATAAGTACTTATCACAGTGCTATAAAGTATGCTTACCTCTATGCTGGACGTAAGGCTGCTGGGCAGGGTGTCAGATGTGACAGCGGTAGAGGGGGAGGGAAGGCTGGAGAAGTCCCACAGGGTGACAGGGGGAGCGGGGGGCTCTGCAGGCTTGACTGGCTCGACAGATGTCTGGCCTTCCTGTAAGGTCACTTCATAAAACTCCTGGATATCTGGAGGAGAATGAGGAAATGGAGAGTAGTGAATCTGTTAGCACTGGGTTTTGTGGTTCTTGGAAAAACACAAATCAGAATATGTTCAACTGGTATATTATGTCTCTGGTTTCAGCATGTACAGTTGAAGTCGGAAGTTTACATACAATAAGGTTGGAGACATTAAAACTCATTTTTCAACCACTCCACAAACCACTCAAACAAACTATAGTTTTGGCAAGTCGGTTAGGATATTTACTTTGTGCGTGACAAGTAATTTTCCAACAATTATTTCACTTAATCACAATTCCAGTGGGTCAGACGTTTACATACACTAACTTGACTGTGCCTTTATACAGCTTGGAAAATTCCAGAAAATGCAATGCAAATCAATCCCAGAACAACAGCAAAGGACCTTGTGAAGATGCTGGAGGAAACAGGTACAAAAGTATCTATATCCACAGTAAAACGAGTCCTATATCGACATAACCTGAAAGGCCGCTCAGCAAGGAAGTAGCCCCAGATCCAAAACCGCCATAGAAAAACAAGACTACGGTTTGCAACTGCACATGGGGACAAAGATTGTACTTTTGGGAGAAATGTCCTCTGGTCTGATGAAACAAAACTAGAACTGTTTGGCCATAATGACCATCGTTATGTTTGGAGGAAAAAGGGGGATGCTTGCAAGCCAAAAAACACCATCCCAACCGTGAAGCACGGGGGTGGCAGCATTATGTTGTGGGGGTGCTTTGCTGCAGGAGGGACTGGTGCACTTCACAAAATAGATGGCATCATGAGGAAACAAAATTATGTGGATATATTGAAGCAACATCTCAGGACATCAGTCAGGAAGTTAAAAGCTTGGTCGCAAATGTGTCTTCCAAATGGACAATGACCCCAAGCATACTTCCAAAGTTGAGGCAAAATGGCATAAGGACAACAAAGTCTAGGTATTGGAGTGGCCATCACAAAGCCCTGACCTCAATCGTATAGAAAATTTGTGGGCAGAACTGAAAAAGCGTGTGCGAGCAAAGAGGCCTACAAACCTGACTCAGTTACACCAGCTCTGTCAGGAGGAATGTGCCAAAATTCACCCAACTTATTGTGGGAAGCTTGTGGAAGGCTACCTGAAACGTTTGACCCAAGTAAACAATTTAAAGGCAATGCCACCAAATACTAATTGAGTGCATGTAAACGTCTGACCCACTGGGAATGTGATGAAAGAAATAAAAAAGGTAAAATAAAGCATTCTCTCTACTATTATTCTGACATTTCACATTCATAAAATAAAGTGGTGATCCTAACTGACCTAAAACAGGAAATTTTTACTGGGATTAAATGTCAGGAATTGTTTAAATGTATTTGGCTAAGGTGTATGCAAACTTCCGACTTACACTTACTTACAGTTGGTCTCAGCATGTTAGTAAGTGTACAGTTGAAGTTTACATACACCTTAGCCAAATAAATTTAAACTCAATTCCTGACTTTTCGCACCGAAGTACGTTCATCTCTAGGAGACAGAACGCGTCTCCTTCCTGAGCGGTATGACGGCTGCGGTGTCCCATGGTGTTTATACTTGCGTATTATTGTTTGTACAGATGAACGTGATACCTTCAGGCGTTTGGAAATTGCTCCCAAGGATGAACCAGACTTGTGGAGGTCTACAATTTAGATTTTTGATTTTACCATGATATCAAGCAATGAGGCACTGAGTTTGAAGGTAGGCCTTGAAATACATCCACAGGTACACCTCCAATTGACTCAAATGATGTCAATTAGGCTATCAGAAGCTTCTAATGCCATGACATAATTTTCTGGATTCTCTAAGCTGTTTAAAAGACACAGTCAACTTAGTGTATGTAAACTTCTGACCCACTGGAATTGTGATTCAGTGAATTATACGTGAAATAATTGTAAACAATTGTTGGAAAAATTACTTGTGTCATGCACAAAGTAGATGTCCTGACCGACTTGCCAAAACTATAGTTTGTTAACAAGAAATGTGTGGAGTGGTTGAAAAATGAGTTTTAAATGACTCCAACCTAAGTGCATGTAAACTTCCAACTTCAACTGTATTTCAGTATGGTCTCAGCATGTTAGTAAGGGTATTTCAGTATGTCTCGGCATGTTAGTAAGTGTACGTCTCAAGAGGATACATAATCTGATAAATGTTTAACTTGAGTATAATGTGTTTACTATAAATCCAGTCGGACAACAAAATAAGTTAGAAATAATTAACCATTTGTAGTAGTACCACACACACATCGCACTCGTGTACGTATAGAGTAACAGTATACTGTCAGGCATATGATGTATCTGAGCTATGTACAAGTAGCATGTTACATGAGTAAGGGCTGATGACACTAGTTCAGAGAACCAGTAGTGTAAAGGCCAAGCCTAGCTATCCCTGTGAGCCGTGTCAGATGTTGATGCTCTTCATTCCCATTCAATATGACCTTAACTTTAAGGATATAACAGCTAAAGAGAGATTTCAAATAGACTTACTACTTGAACCCATGAATTACAGGTACACAATTCTAAATGGCAAAACTATCAGCGAGACCCGTCTTAACTAAATCATAAAAAGAATGTGGCCAAATCAGCTACCTCTAAAGTATTTTCAAATAACTTCCTAGAAATATCCAAAACAATTTTAAAATACTTAAAGTACGAGTCAAAAGTGGACACAACTACTCATTCAAGGGTTTTCTTTATTTTGACTATTTTCTACATTGTAGTGAAGATGCGACTCTGGGATGCTGGTCTTCTAGGCAGAGTTGCAAAGAAAAAGCCATATCTCAGACTGGCCAATAAAAATACAAGATGGGCAAAAGAACACAGACACTGGACAGAGGAACTCTGCCTAGAAGGCCAGCATCCCGGAGTCGCCTCTTCACTGTTGACGTTGAGACTGGTGTTTTGCGGGTTTTATTTAATGAAACTGCCCGTTGAGGACTTATGAGGCGTCCGTTTCTCAAACTAGGCACTCTAATGTACTTGTCCTCTTGGTCAGTTGTGCATCGGGGCCTCCCACTCTTTCTATTCTGGTTAGAGACAGTTTGCGCTGTTCTGTGAAGGGAGTAGTATGCAGCATTGTACGAGATTTTCAGTTTCTTGGCAATTTCTCACATGGAATAGCCTTCATTTCTCAGAACAAGAATAGACTGAAGAGTTTCAGAAGAAAGGACTTAGTTTCTGGCCATTTTGAGCCTGTAATCGAACCCACAAATGCTGACGCTCCAGATACTCAACTAGTCTAAAGATGGCCAGTTTTATTGCTTTTTTAAAATCAGCACAACAGTTTTCAGCCGTGCTAACATAATTGCAAAAGGGTTTTCTAATGATCAATTAGTCTTTTAAAATGATAAACTTGGATTAGCTAACACAACGTGCCATTGGAACACAGGACTGATGTTTGCTGATAATGGGCCTCTGTACACCTATGTAGATATTCCATTTTAAAAATATATATATATATAATCTCTGCATGTGTGTTTCCCACCGTGAAGCATGGTTGTGGTGTGATGGTGCTTTACTAGTGACGCTGTCAGTGATTTATTTAGAATTCAAGGCACACTTAACCAGCATGGCTACAACAGCATTCTTCAGTGATACGCCATCCCATCTGGTTTGCGCTTAGTGGGACTATCATTTGTTTTTCAAAAGGACAATGACCTAACACACCTCCAGGCTGTGTAAGTATTTGACCAAGAAGGAGAGTGATGGAGCAGCAGCCAACAAGTGCTCATCATGTGTGTGAACTCCAAGACGGTTGGAAAAGCATTCCAGATGAAGCTGGTTGAGAGAATGCCAAGAGTGTGCAAAGCGGTCATCAAGGCAAAGGGTGGCTACATTGAAGAATCAAAATTTGTTTAACACTTTTTTGGTTACTACATGATTCGACATGTGTTATTTCATAGTTTTGATGTCTTCACTATTATTCTACAATGTAGAAAATTGTCAAAATAAACAAAAACCCTTGAATGAGTAGGTGTGTCCAAACTTTTGACTGGTACAGTATTTCCAAAGACAATATTTCAAATATCCTTAGGACCAAACATACCTGGATTCAAATGCAGTGAATATTTAAAGATGCACCATGCAGAAATCGCTCCGCCATTTCCAGGGGGTTAAAATGCTCATATAGTTTGCCTAACAAAACTTAAAAGACGAACTGAAACACTTTAGTAAGTTAAGGTGATTTTGATAACCAAATGTGATAAAGATGCATGTTCCTACCCTTAAAACTGCTGGGAAAAAATCATATTTCAGTTAAAACATTTGAAATTGCCTCATCTGACTAGGCGCTGAGGCCACACCTCCCCATCTTGTGCTAGGCGCTGAGGCCACACCTCTCCATCTTGTGCTCGGCGCTGAGGCCACACCTCTCCATCTTGTGCTCGGCGCTGAGGCCACACCTCTCCATCTTGTGCTCGGCGCTGAGGCCACACCTCTCCATCTTGTGCTCGGCGCTGAGGCCACACCTCTCCATCTTGTGCTAGGCGCTGAGGCCACACCTCTCCATCTTGTGCTAGGCACTCGAAAAACATATGTTCTAAAAACATTTTCATAACATCACGTTCAACAAGGTTACCCAACATCGACATGTAAAACCATGTAGGTTGATTTGAGCGTTTCAGTTCCACTTTAAGAACGGGAAGCCAGGTAGTATTTGAAGCCAGTTAGTATTTGAAGCCAGGTAGTATTTGAAGCCAGGTCTGAATGAAACTAGTATCATACTATTCACTACAAGCACAGGAAATGCTAAGTTGCCACAAACAAGGTGGTGCAGAATGACAGAAAAAGTTAACTAGAGCCCAACCAATATTTTTGGGGGGTCCAAAACCAATTCGGATAATTTTTTTTGGGGGGGGGGGGGGGGGGGGGGGGGGACAAAGCTTAGCGATACCAATATACTGTTTAACAACGGGGAAATGAAAGTGTCATTTTTACACACTGAGATCTAGGCTTGGGCGGTATACCGTATACCGGGGTATTTGGAGAGAAAAAACACGGGATGGTTTTTCAGCACCGTTGAAACTATTTCTTTGAAGTTTTTTTTATACATTTGAATATTTGTAGGTCCTCTTTAAGCAAATACCTGCATTCAACTTGTGCAATACTTTAGGAGATAAGGAACATTGTGTTCTTCATTTCCCCTGTCACATTATTATGAAGCTTACAGTAGTCCCCAGTCACGTGGTGTTTGTTTACAAGCACCACAATGACAAGAGACCAGAGCCTTGTGAATCACTCGCTGTTGTGCAGCATGCATCAGGTGTTCTAAGTACAGTATGGAAATCACAACTAAATGTTTGCTAGCTAGATATAAGTTAACTGTCTAAGATGTGCTAAATGCTCTGCAGTTCTGCATTTGGGTTTCTAATGTAGTAGCTAGTTAGCCATCTAGCTAAGTGGTTAGCGTCTTCCGATATCAAGCATTCGCCTGGTAATAACAGAGATTTAAGAGCCTTGCTGAATAATGTTTGTGTGCATGCAGCAAACTGTGAGTAGCATTTTTTTAGTTACTTGTATAAATTGTCAGAAACTGTACAAAATGTTTGCAATGTGTTCCCCGGGGGCCGATGACGTGGATGTCGATTATGGCAGCCTCCCGCACCTCTCTGATTCAGGGAGGGTTGGGTTAAATGCGGAAGACACATTTCAGTTGAACAACTGACTAGGTATCACCTTTTCCTAATGTACTCATTAGCATTTACACGGAACAAAAATATAAACGCAACATGTAAAGTGTTGGTCCCATGTTTCATGAGCTGAAATAAAACATCACAGAAATGTTCCATACGCACAAAAAGCTTATTTCTCTCAAATGTTTGTGCACAAATTTGTTTACATCGCTGTTTGTGAGCATTTCTCCTTTGCCAAGATAATCCATCCATCTGACAGGTGTGGCATACTAAGAAGCTGATTAAACAGCATGATCATTACACAGGTGCACCTTGTGCTGGGGACAATAAAAGGCCACTCTAGGGAATTTGGCAGTACGTCCAACAGCCCTCACAACCGCAGACCACGTGTAATGGTGCCGTGTGGGCGAGCAGTTTGCTGATGTCAACGTTGTGAACAGAGTGCCCCATGGTGGCGGTGGGATTATGGTATGAGCAGGCATAAACTATGGACAACAAACACAACTGCATTTTATTGATGGCAATTTGAATGCACAGAAATACCGTTACGAGATCCTGAGGCCGTTGTGAGGCCCATTTTTTGTTAAAGTTATCTGTGACCAACAGATACATATCTGTATTCCCAGTCATGTGAAATCCATAGATTAGGGCCTAATGAATTTATTTAAATTGACTTATTTCCTCATATGAACTGTAACTCAGTAAAATCTTAGAAATTGTTGCATTTTGCGTATTTTTTGTTGTTGTTAAGTATAGTTTGCATTCTCTATGGGATTTTACAATGTACTTGTTAGCATTGCTAACCTTCGGATGACAGAGTATCAGTGGGGTTTGAATACAGCGCCCCTTGTGTTCAGTGCCGGTACTACCAAATATCCCAATATGGCACAAGGTCGATATGAAGGTACACCAGTCTGGATACCGCATAAGCTTACTGAGTTCTCATAAATTGTTATGCAAAAGAGCAATTGTCCATGTAATATGGTTCAAATGTCGATTTCTTACATTGTGAAAATAATGACATATGACAATGGCCCCAAATGATCAGAGCGGGGCGGCAGGTAGCCTAGTGGTTAGAGCGTTGGACTAGTAACCAAAAGGTTGCAAGATCAAATCCCCGAGCTGACAAGGTACAAATCTGTCGTTCTGCCCCTGAAAAAGGCAGTTAACCCACTGTTCCTAGGCTGTCATTGAAAATAAGAATTTGTTCTTAACTGACTTGCCTAGTTAAAGGTTAAATAATTATTAATTTTTTTATATTCTTTCACCCCTACCCTGATATTATTCCCCCCCCCCCCATCCTAAATATTGAATATTGGTTAACAATGTAGGTTCATATCTAGTTCAAACATTGATTTTATTCTTTATGTTTTCCATTCTGTGATTGAACTGTAGATCTTATCTGGATCTGATCCTTCACTGAAACAAACTAAATGACAATTAGCTCTCACATCGTGTGCACACTACCCATTTCAGCCCTTCACTCACGACTTGGCTATGTTTAGCCTTTCACTAGGGAGCTTAGCTTGGCTAACTGCTCGGTAAACACGGTACATGTGGCAGGTTTACAGACGTGCAAACAGGACCGGTAGGGATTCAAAACCCAATCACCAGAGACTACACTAGCGTATGGTACTGGGTTGGTGTAACTGATTGACGATTACTACAGAAGTTCTGTGTTGCCATGCCGATGTAGAGGAAGTCACTGTGAGGTCAGACTACAGAACTTCACACCACTTGAACAGGAGAAGAAGAGAAAAATAACAGCCTCATGCTGACTAAGCAAAAATATCTCATAAAAGGAAAAGAAGCAGATGTCGATTAAAAGGAACACGTCTTCACATCATCTTGCATTTTGTGGGAACTAAATACAAACAGGCCTATCAGAAACAGTTTTTAGTAAAGTCTGCAGATGTTGGCTACAAACGTTTTGAGAATCCAAACAAATGTCATGGTGGAGCATTTGATGCCCACATGGATGATAGTTTGCCTGAATTTGTAGTGTACATCAACACCATCATCACAGAAACCCTAGACTCACTCCAATTTACATACCGCCCCAACAGATCCACAGATGACACAATCTCTATTGCACTCCACACTGCCCTTTCCACTTGGACAAAAAGGAACACCTATGTGAGAATGCTGTTCATTGACTACAGCTCAACATTCAACACCATAGTGCACTCAAAGCTCTTCACTAAGCTAAGGACCCTGGGACTAAACACCTCCCTCTGCAACTGGATCCTGAGCTTCCTGACGGGCCGCCCCCAGGTGGTAAGCAGGCAACAACACATCTGGCAACCTCATCCTCAACACATGGGGTGTACTCCCTGTACAGGTGGGGACCACGACTGCGACCACGACTGCGTGGCCAAGCACGACTCCAACACTATCATTAAGTCTGCAGACAACAACTGTGGTAGGCCTGGTCCCCGACAACAATGAGACCACCTATAGGGAGGAGGTCAGAGACCTGGCAGTGTGGTGCCAGGTCAACAACCTCTCCCTCAACATGATCAAGACAAAGGAGATGATTGTGGACTACAGGAAAAGGAGGACCAAGCACACCCCCATTCTCATCGATGGGGCTGTAGTGGAGCAGGTTGAGAGCTTCAAGTTCCTTGGTGTCCACATCAACAAACTATCATGGTCCAAACACACCAAGACAGTCGTGAAGAGGGCACGACAACACCTATTCCCCCTCAGGAGACTGAAAATATTTGGCATGGGTCCTCAGATCCTCAAAAAGTAATACAGCTACACCATCAAGACTATCCTGACTGGCTGCATCACCGCCTGATATGGCAACTGCAAGGCGCTACAGAGGGTAGTGCGTACGGCCCAGAACATCCCTGGGGCTACGCTTCCTGCCATCCAGGACCTCTATACCAGGCAGTATCAGAGGAAGGCCCTAAAAATTGCCAAAGACTCCAGCCCCCATTGTCATAGACCATTCTCTCTGCTTCTGCACGGCAAGCGGTACCGGAGCGCCAAGTCTAGGTCCAAAAGGCTTCTTAAACCTCTTAAGGTTCTCTACAGATCGGTGGCCCACCCTCGGGACGGTTGAGCTAATGTGCGCGAATGCGATTAGCATGAGGTTGTATGTAACAAGAACATTTCCCAGGACATAGACATATCTGATGTTGGCAGAAAGCTTAAAATTCTTGTTAATCTAACTACACTGTCCAATTTACAGTAGTTATTACAGTGAAAGAACTTGAAAAGTTATTAATAAACCAATTAGGCCCATTTGGGCATTCTTGATGCATTTCTGTTCAAAATTGTAATTGTAATGGTTCATTGGATCAGTCTAAAACGTTGCACATATGTAACGGATGTGAAATGGCTAGCTAGTTAGCGGTGGTGCGCGCTAATAGCGTTTCAATCGGTTACGTCACTTGCTCTGAGACTTGATGTAGTGTTGCCCCTTGCTCTGCAAGGGCCACGGCTTTTGTGGAGCGATGGGTAACAACGCTTCGTGGTTGACTGTTGTTGATGTGTGCAGAGGGTCCCTGGTTCGCGCCCGTGTAGGGGCGAGGGGACGGTCTAAAGTTATACTGTTACACATACACTGCTGCCATCTAGTGTCCAAAATCTAAATTGCACCTGGGCTGGAATAATACATTAGGGCCTTTCTCTTGCATTTCAAAGATGATACAAAACAAATACAAAAGAAACAGTTGGATTTTTCTTTGTATTATCTTTTACCAGATCTAATGTGTTATATTCTCCTACATAAATTTCACATTTCCACAAACTTCAAAGTGTTTCCTTTCAAATGGCCACCGGACTATTTCATTGACCCCCGCTCCCATTTTATTTATTTTTTACACTGCTGCTACTCGCTGTTTATTATCTATGCATAGTTACTTTCCCCCGACCTACATGTACATATTACCTCGACTAACCTGTACCCCCACACATCGACTCGGTACCAGTAACCCCTGTATATAGCCTCGTTTTTGTTACTTTTATTATTTCTTTACTTTAGTTTATTTAGTAAATATTTTCATAAAACTGCATTGTTGGTTAAGGGCTTGTAAGTAAGCATTTTAGAGTAAGGTCTACACCTGTTTATTCAGCACATGTGACAAATAAAATGTGATATTTATATCTCTGAGTTAGGCATGGTTCTGCAGAGGGCACAGCTGCCCTGCCCTGTCCTTCCTCCAGTCAGTATGATGCCAACATGGAGGGTTGTTTGCAGGGCATGGCAGAGCTTAGACCAGGTAAGGTGGCGAGGCTCTGATACACAACACTTAAAAGGGAGAGCCAAAGATTATTAAGCTCCGTCTCAGGTTACAACCTGCCACAGGAAGAAATTACACTGGAGGGAACCCCCATGGTAAACCACTTACCTTACATCATATGTGAGAGAAAGTACAGCACTACAGCTTAGAACTAGTGTATTCCTCAGTCAGTCTAGCGTTTACATATGTAGTCCTTCACAGGGTTAAAGTTAGTCAAGGTCCCTGACCTCTAACCCATGGGCACCAGGTCAAGGCATGTTGACTCTGACCTGCTAAGAGGGGACTGACCTGTGAAGGCAGGTCAGCAAGTCATCATACCATTACCAGATACCTGAGCTTGGAGGCCAGAGAAGAGTGTGTGGGTGGTAGGAGAAAAGCGCACACACACACAGGATAAGGCTGCTTATAGCAGGCCCAGCATAGCAAGTCCCTTTACAACTTAGTGTTTGACATTTCATCCCGACAGTAGAGGATGCCTGGTTATTCCTTAAAAGTGCCTTCCTCACCATCTTAAATAAGCATGCCCCATTCAAAAAATGTAGAACTAAGAACAGCCCTTGGTTCACTCCAGACCGGACTGCCCTTGACCAGCACAAAAACATCCTGTGGCGTACTGCATTAGCATCGAATAGCCCCCGCGATATGCAACTTTTCAGGGAAGTTAGGAACAAATATACAGTCAGTTAAGAAAGCAAAGGCTAGCTTTTTCAAACAGAAATGTTCATCCTGTAGCACAAACTCCAAAAAGTTTTGGGACACTGAAGTCCATGGAGAATAAGAGCACCTCTTCCCAGCTGCCCACTGCACTGAGGCTAGGTAACACGGTCACCACCTGGCTTCCCCTACCCCGGCCAACAGCTCTGCACCCCCCACAGCAACTTCCCAAACCCCCCCCCCACTTGTCCTTCACCCACCCAAATCCAGATAGCAGATGTTCTGAAAGAGCTGCAAAATCTACAAATCAGCTGGGCTTGAAAATCTGGACCCTCTCTAAAATAATCCGCCGCAATTGTTGCAACCCCTATTACTAGCCTGTTCAACCTCTCTTTCGTATTGTCTGAGATCCCTAAAGATTGGAAAGCTGCCACGGTCATCACCCTCTTCAAAGGGGAAGACACTCTAGACCCAAACTGTTACAGACCTATATCTATCCTACCCTGCCTTTCTAAAGTCTTCAAAAGCCAAGTTAATAAACAGATCACCAAGCATTTCGAATCCCACTGTACCTTCTCCACTATGCAATCTGGTTTCCGAGCTGGTCATTGATGTACCTCAGCCACGCTCAAGGTCCTAAACGATATCAGAATCGCCATCGATAAAAGACAGTACTGTGCAGCCGTCTTCATCGACCTGGCCAAGGATTGACTCTGTCAATCACCGCATTCTTATCGGCAGACTCAACAGCCTTGGTTTCTCAAATGACTGCCTCGCCTGGTTCACCAACTACTTCTCAGATAGAGTTCAGTGTGTCAAATCGGAGGGCCTGTTGTCCGGACTTCTGGCAGTCTCTATGGGGGTGCCACAGGGTTCAATTCTCGGGCCGACTCAGGCCGATTCTCTGTATATATATATATCAATGATGTCGCTCTTGCTGCTAGTGATTCTCTGATCCACCTCTACTCAGACGACACCATTCTGTATAATTCTGGCCCTTCTTTAGACACTGTGTTAACAAACCTCCAGACGAGCTTCAATGCCATACAACACTCCTTCCGTGGCCTCCAACTGCTCTTAAATGCAAGTAAAACTAAATGCATGCTCTTCAACCGATCGCTGCCCAAACCCGCCCGCCCGACTAGCATCACTACTCTGGACGGTTCTGATTTTAAAAATGTGGACAACTACAATACCTAGGTGTCTGGTTAGACTGTAAACTCTCCTTCCAGACTCACATTAAGCATCTCCAATCCAAAATCAAATCTAGAATTGGCTTCCTATTTCGCAACAAAGCCTCTTTCACATATGCTGCCACACATACCCTCATAAAACTGACCATCCTACCGATCCTCGACTTCGGCGATGTCATTTACTAAATAGCCTCCAACACTCTACTCAGCAAACTGGATGTAGTCTATCACAGTGCCTTCCGTTTTGTCACAAGGCCCAATATACTACCCACCACTGCAACCTGTATGATCTCGTTGGCTGGCCCTCACTACATATTCGTCGCCAAACCCACTGGCTCCAGGTCATCCATAAGTCTTTGCTAGGTAAAACCCCGTCTTATCTCAGCTCACTGGTCACCATAGCAACACCCACCCGTAGCACGCGCTCTAGCAGGTATATTTCACTGGTCATCCCCAAAGCCAACTCCTCCTTTGGCCGCCTTTCCTTCCAGTTCTCTGCTGCCAATGACTTGAACAAATTGCAAAAATCCCTGATGCTGGAGTCTTATATCTCTCTCACTAACTTTTAGAACCAGCTGTCAGAGCAGCTTACCGATCATTGCACCTGTACACAGCCCATCTGTAAATAGCCCACCCAACTACCTCATCCCCATATTGTTATTTATCCTCTTGCTCTTTTGCACCCCAGCATCTCTACTTGCACATCATCTGCACATCTATCACTCCAGTGTTAATGCTAAATTGTAATTATTTCACCACTATGGCCTATTTATTGCCTTAACTCCCTAATCTTACTATATTTACACACACTGTACATAGATTTTTTTCTATTGTGTTATTTACTGTACGTTTGTTTATCCCATGTGTAACTCTGTGTTCTTTTTGTCGCACAGCTTTGCTTTATCTTGGCCAGATCGCAGTTGTAAATGAGAACTTGTTCTCAACTAGCCTACCTGGTTAAGGTTAAAATAAAACTTTTTATTTTGTATTTTTTAATTGCCAATACCCAAAACGTCAAAATCAAGACGCAGTTTCTATTAGACCAAAGACACACTGAAGATAGCTGGCCTGCCTGTCTGCCTTTCTTCCTGTCTGCTGTATTCACCTTGCACAATTGAAGACTGCCTGACACTATATATAGGATAGGCTGCTATAGGAAATAATTAGAGCAGGATACCCTGGTGTGGCATAATGGGTCCTGGGTGGAGCTCTATACAACTCTCTGACATACAGGGGGAGGAGGAAGAGGAGGAGGAGAAAGGGTAGAGGATGAAATGAATTAGACTTTTTAATCAGGTTTCAAAGCATGCCATGAATGTAATTCATCACCTTGGGTGTGTCTATGCAATTCAGATTCAACTGTATCCTCCCTTCTCAAACACACACACACGCGCATACTCAATCTCTACCCAGGCGGTTTGATACAGCTGCCCAAGCCCTAAAAATATAAGCAGCTGTAAAAAAGGTTTTGAATGTGTATTGAGTGCAGTAGCCACATTCATATTTGTACAAGTAAAACAGACCTGGGTTACTATTCAACTAAAACTAGCATCCTCTACTTCTGCACTGTGATCAGGTTGAATAAGAGTTGGATAAAGCTGCTAGTCTACATCTTGAAAAACGACACACACACTCTCCCCTGAAGACTGCTCTCTGACCAGCAAGTAAATCAGAAGGGATTACCCTCAGTAGCATCAGAGTAATCATGTCAGTAGACGGATTACACGCCTGACTCTTATCATACATATCTTACACAGACCAGATTGCTTCCCATCCTATTCCTCTTTTTCATCAGCAACCAACAGGACCCAAAAGTAGGGAAGGAGGAGTGAACGAGAGAGGGTCAGAGGGAGTGTGTGTATGTGTGTGTAAGCATGTGTGTGTGCGTGCATAGTAGATTACTGTACTGTATGTCTGTGTATTTATCAGCAGTCAGTCATGTGTGTATAATGCCTGAACCTGTGTAACCATGTAAGGGTCAAGAAATCTTCTGTGTGAACTGATCAAAGAATAAAACACTGGGGTTGGGAGACAGAGACAGAGGGAGAGACAGGGGGAGAGACAGGGGGAGAGACAGGGAGACAGACAGGGATAGAAATAGGGGGAGAGACAGAGAGACAGGGGGAGAGAAAGAGACAGGGGGAGAGACAGAGAGGGACAGAAATAGGGGGAGAGACAGAGACAGGGGGAGAGACAGGGGAGAGAGAGAGAGACAGGGGGAGAGAGAGAGAGAGACAGGGGTAGAGAGAGAGGGAGACAGGGGTAGAGAGAGAGGGAGACAGGGGTAGAGAGGGAGACAGGGGTAGAGAGGGAGACAGGGGTAGAGAGAGAGAGAGACAGGGGTAGAGAGAGAGAGAGACAGGGGTAGAGAGAGAGAGAGACAGGGGTAGAGAGAGAGAGAGAGAGAGAGAGGGGTAGAGAGAGAGGGAGAGACAGGGGTAGAGAGAGAGAGAGAGAGAGAGAGAGAGAGAGGGAGAGACAGGGGTAGAGAGAGAGAGAGAGAGAGAGAGAGAGAGAGAGAGAGAGAGAGAGAGAGACAGGGGGACCAGCTAATGAGATGAAAATAACACGTAGAGGAGGACAATGAGGAGTGGTTAGCCAATCAACAACCACTGCTCTTCAATTACACCAGTGAATGGAAGGGTTTCAACCCATAGGGGTTACTATAGGGGTGGCAGAGGCCCTAGGGGTGGCAGAGGCCCTAGGGGTGGCAGAGGCCCTAGGGGTGGCAGAGGCCCTAGGGGTGGCAGTGGCCCTAGGGGTGTCAGTGGCCCTAGGGGTGGCAGTGGCCCTAGGGGTGGCAGTGGCCCTAGGGGTGGCAGTGGCCCTAGGGGTGGCAGTGGCCCTAGGGGTGGCAGTGGCCCTAGGGGTGGCAGTGGCCCTAGGGGTGGCAGAGGCCCTAGGGGTGGCAGAGGCCCTAGGGTTGGGCTGGTGGAAAGGAATCCAATGAGTTCGCCTAACTGTCCGGACTGGAAGTTCTATCACAAAACAAAATGTAAAGTGTCTTCCCAGAGTTGACAGGGTTGTTAATGGTTTCTTTCATCCTGGAACAACTGGTATCAAGCACCGGTTCACAGCCTCTGCTCTCCGGTGACAGACATCTACGGAACCTTTCACTCAAAGAAACGTAACATGAGTACTGCCGCGATCAAATGTGACCATTCTTCAACTTTTGTTGGAAGGACCAACCCCCCCCAAAAAGAAAAACAGAGTAAAGCAACAGCCAGTATGTGCCTAGTGAGCAGCGGCTTATCTTCCAGGCAGACCTTAAGATCTAAAGGGCATATTAGAGGAGGTGTTACAAAGTCCAACAATCGACAGTACAACACACACACCCTGTATTGGCTACTGTAACAGACTATAGCACACAGACGACTCTCAACCTGTGTAGGCCTATATTCAATCAAAACAGTTTTAAAATATACTGAACTCAATGATTTACGATGGACTTGAGCAGAGACTAGCGTGGGTGGACTGCAGCTCTGACGTCACATAAAATGAAGTTTTTATCAACAACGACTGATTTCAGCACCCAGCCCGCAATTACACAGAAATATGTTTTGTTTGATTATTTGGGTGTTGAAATCAGCAGTTTAAATCGTCTGTAAAACAAATAATTATACTGCAATGCAGGGCCTATAAAAGGGGGAACATAGCCAACACACACACACACACACACACACACACACACACACAGTTTAAAAACAGAGATGTAACTCAAGACAGTCGAGACAGGTTCTTGGTAGGAGGCCAGGTACCCGAAAACCACCACTTCTGGGTCAATACTACAATAAGGAGAGGGGCACGCCAGAACGAACAACACATTGGGAATTCCTGCTCGGTAGCGTTGTCGTGGCGTTGCCGTGGTGTCAAAGCTTATAGGACAAGACTTTACACTACGCCGCCCTCATGCCAAGTAGTTAGTAGGTTACTTTAGGAATAAGGAAGTTATTACAAGTCAGTAAACTAAAAGATAGCCCACAGAAAACAATGACTGAATTGTAGCGATAGGAAACTAAACAAATTCAGTTTGAAATGAGTTAGTGTGGTATAGTAGTTACTATGTCATTACAGTTATGAATCCTAGAGAAGGCACAGAATAACTTGAAATGATTCAAATTAAACAGATTTATAATGACCATTCTGTTGGAATCAAGTGACTGTCTTCCTTGCTGGGGGGGGGGGGGGTAAAACATTTAAACTCCAGCATGTTGAGATCCGTGTGCTCCGGGTAGGGGAACGGCAGGTTCCGGGTAAAAACAGAAAAACCTGTTTGCATTGCTCAAGCAGGTTAGGCAAGTGACAATACAGGGGGAAAAGTAGAGGAAGTGGACTGATTTGACAGACTTTGTGAACCCATTCGGCCTGGGTTTGAATGAAGGGGTATCATACCTATCAAGGCTTGGAAGAGGTTGCTCTGGAAGATGTTGATGACTCTTTCTAGTGATTGTCTGAGTTGTCGGTCTTCTGTCTGTCCAAGTTTCGTCTTGTATTCCTCCATGAGCAGTAAAGCTCTCTGAGCATCTGTAAACAAAACATATCAACAACCAACAAGGCAATGAGTGAATAAATGGCAACTACCATTGATGCATAATCAAATTCAAGCAATAGGATTGATAGAGGTTATGTGATATCAATAGACTGGCTAAAGGCTTTCATATTTAAATCGGTGACAGAGACAGTCAGGTGGCAGAATGCATTGGCAACAACTCACGTGTAATATGCAACATATGTGGCTCTGACTGTCGCTATATTTGTTGCACGATATCAGTTGATGTGGCAACACATGAGGTGGCAAAAACATATATTATATTCGTCTGCATTGGCCTGCTGTCGTTTGCTTTAGCTTGCTACAGCTATTGACATTCTGTAGCATATCGCTTTCAAAGCAGGCTGCCATTACATGTGATGTGCTATCTATCACAAAACAGACGAATCGGGATTCTCACCTTTCTTTCGTATAGGCATGACAGCTCCCAAGTGCAGCAGGAAAAGTAAACGCTGGCACTGTTTCGTGCAGGCTAATGTTTGGTGTAGTAGCCTGCCTACACTCCCTTGCTTCAGATATCCTTTGCTACAGTTGCCAGAGGGGCAGAGCCAGGAGTTTGCACCGTTTTAGCATGAACAGAAACTAGTCTCTTCTCTCCTCAAAAAACGCAATGTGCGCTATAGCTCCCGCCTGTTCAATAGACTACAAAAGGCACCGTTTTTTCTTACTGGACTACAAACACGCAGTGAATCCGATTTTTTTTGGTAGATTATAGCCTATTCAGATGACCCGCCGTGAATGCCAATGTGACCAGCTTGTCTCCCTGGCAGGGCTAACTGACAGGGTTCATTTAGGTTACTGCCAACCGCCAATAGAGAGACAGCGCAGGGCAAGATTCCGACACCAGTTAACCACTAACAGCTATGTGAAACACTATTGTCGTATGTCACGTTCGTATCTCCAATCAATTCTCATACACTAAACATAAACAAACCGGTTCTCAGCAAGCCCAGCTCTGTACGGTGCAATTCATTGAGCAGCCTGAAAATCTGAGAACATGTGCAGTGCAGTTCAAAGTGGCAGAAGAAACTGCGAGTAACGAATCCCAAAGTTCGGTCTGTGCATTTAGGGAGTAAATCCTCTTTTTGTTTCTGAGTGCTGAATTATTCGTTTCCCGCTCTCATGTTTTTATCTCTCTCGGTCCGGCAATATTTCCACAAGTCAAAGTTCCCTTGCTCGGCGCTCTCCCCTCCTCTTTTTTTCCACCAATATATCAGGAATCCCAAACTTTCCTCCAAAATGGCGTCCAAAGTGTGGAATCGGATCACATGATCAACCTCTCGCCACCCAATGGTGTCGGTAGGCTACAGAGTTAGGGAGGAGGTGAGATCCAAGAGTTTATTACAACAAAAAACTTTCAACTGCTTTCAAAGGTCACTTTACATTGAGTGGTCTAAAATCTATGTATTAACAAACATGGTGTTGGCTCGGGTTTTACAGTGTTTTTTGAAGTGTCATTGTAGCCAAAATATTGTTGCATAAACTAACAAAAGTTACATTGAAGCGCACACAGGTTTTTCAGGAGGGCGAAACACATTTGGTTTAAATGAACTGTGTTACTATGTTAATTTTTTTATTTGTTCATGTTGAAATACAAATATTTGCATAGAGAGAATTGTAAAAACAGGGGGTTTGAGGAGATTGTGTTGTTGTTTTTTGTCTCACTACTTTGTTTTTATCTTGGCCAGGTCGCAGTTGTAAATGAGAACTTGTTCTCAACTGGCCTACCTGGTCAAATAAAGGTGAAATTAAATCAGATAAAGATTAAACTATGGAGGACAGGCAATGAATTGGAAGATTACACCCCTGACATGTCAGATTGATAGTAATAATCCCAATACCTGGTTAAAGTGTGAGGACTTCACCAGTTCAGTGCCATGGGACTTATTTAATATTGTACACGACACTACACACACTGTGTGTGCTACACACATATAATCAATATAGAGCTGCGATGCTCATCCTGCCTTAGCCGCCAAGACCACAGTCAGATGGGTTAGTCCTATTGGCACCTGGTTAGTACACCTGGATTTGGTGTGCAGGGTTGCCAGTCTGATCCCTGACAAATCCAGCTATCCCCAAGCATCAACTATCTTTTCCATACATAGCACACCTTACAACCTGTATTCATTAATTTACTTATTTTTTTATGTGTGTGAGTGTTTGAAACTTTCATTTGCTGTAAATTAAAGTTTATTGTTATTTCATTGTTATTTTAAGACAATAGTTGCCATATGATTCATAAATATTTATAATAAAAATTGTGGAAATTCTTTAAAATGAGATGGTGCATCTCAAGAGATTTCCTCCTGGAAAATGTCTAATAAATACATGAATGAACGAATTCCTCCATTTACAGTCACTGCTTACTGTTCATACCAAGGACTCCATTTTATCAGAGAACCTGCTGTCGTTCACCACCATTAGAAACAGGTCCATATTCCCTACAGATTTATGGTCTAGATCTGAGAGTCTCTCTCCCTCTCTCCCTCCCCCCCTCCCTCCCGTCCGATTCTCGCATTGTCATGCTAAACTGACCCATTGTGCAGCGGTTAGCAGTGCTCTATTTGGTGTTGTCTCAGAGTTATATTCCTGGTGTCTGTCATCTATATACTCACATAAACTCTGGCCTGGCTGGTTCTCTGTATGGTATGGTATGATATAAATAACCCTGGCCTGTCTGTTCCTGATGCTGCACTCGCTCACATTTACACAGACCAGCTAGCAGCAGCACTGTGGCCCAGATTAGACAGCAGTGAGGAATGGAAAGGAGGGAAGGAGAGGAGGGGGGAGGAGAAGAGAGGAGAGGAGGAGGGAGGGAGGGAGAAGAGGAAAGAGGAGGAGGGAGGGAAGAGGATGAGAGGGGAGAGAAGAGGAGGGGAGGGAAGAGGAGAAGAGGGGAGGAAATGGGAGTGGAGGTGAGGAGAGGGAGAAAAGAGGAGGGGAGAGGAGGGGAGGGGGAGCAAGGAGGGGAGAAGGGGAGCGGGTGAGGGAGAGAAGAGGAGGGGAGAGGTAAGGATGAGGAGAGAGGAGGAAAAAAGAGGAAAGGAGGAGAGGAGACAAGGGAAGGAAGAGGCAAGGAGAGAGGAGAGTAGGAGAGGAGACAAGGGAGGGAAGAAGAAGGAGGGAGGGAAGAGGAGAGAGGATGAGAGGGAAGAGGAGAGAAGAGGAGGGGAGGGAAGAGGAAAGGCGGGGAGGAGAGAAGAGGAGAAGAGGGGAGGAAAGAGGAGAGGAAAGGGGAGTGGAGGAGAGGGAGGAAAGAGGAGGGGAGGGAGGGGGAGACTGAGGGAAGAGGAGGAGGGGAGGGAAGGGGGAGCGAAGAGGGGAGAAGGGGAGGGGGAGAGGGAGAGAAGAGGAGGGGAGAGGTAAGGATGAGGAGAGAGGAGGAAAAAGAGGAAAGGAGGAGAGGAGACAAGGGAGGGAAGAGGCAAGGAGAATAGGAGGGAAGAGGAAAGGAGAGAGGAGAGGAGAGGAGGCAAGGAGAGAGGAGAGTAGGAGAGGAGACAAGGGAGGGAAGAAGAAGGCGAGAGGAGAGGAGACAAGGGAGGGAAGAGGCAAGGAGAGAGGAGAGGAGACAAAGGAGGGGAGAGGCAAGGAGAGGATGTTATTTTCAGGTAGTCATGTTTTATGAATGGTTCCTTGCTCTCTGTATGTTTACTAGAGGTTCTGCAGAGGAAAATATCTCTTAGACATATTTTGGTAGCAGGGTTGGAAAGGTTCACCAAAGGATTTGAGATTCAGCATGAAAATAATGAATAATGGTTCATTCATTTCTAAATTTCTTTTAAAATTTCAGTTGAATTCCATTTATTTCGTTGAAGTAATTGAGCTGATCTGAATCTTTCACTCTGTAACAAGGTTTTACGTTTCCTTTAGGATGTGGAAAACATCATGTCATATCTGTTTTTAAAGATGATACCGTTATTACACAGCAATAAGCTATTTCATATATTGCTTGAATTTAATAGAATTTATATCATTATACATATTTCACTGGAGGTACATGTTTAGGTTTCACTACTGGCACTGGACTCCAGTGTTAAACATCGAGTAACCCTATGGGTATACTGTGTACAGGAGCTTTGTGTTTCTATAAAAGTGGACTGTATGGTAACTTCATTCCTCCCTTGGAGGAAAGACAAACACACAGACACACACACAAGCACGCCCCACACACACACACTCAATCATACACACAAGCACGTGCCACACACACACACACACTCAATCATACACACAAGCACATACATAAACAGTGTTACTGTACACATTGTCAATGAAAGGACTGTTACTCAGTCAAATGTCATGGATATTGGTGTTGCTGACCTTGTGGGATTGTAATTGATTGTTACCAAGAGCACATGATTGATTGATTGATTGGGTGGCTTTGTGGCCAATTGCCCCCCCCCCCCCGCTCTATTTATCTGTCCCTCCCCCCATCTATCTATCTATCGATCAATCTATCTACCTCTCTATCTCTGATTGGACCATATGAACAGTAATTGTAAGTGAGTGGCTTGTTATGTCTGTTTCAGGCATCCTTTCTAACAATAACCAATGGCACTGGCCACAGCTTAGGCCCTAGGCTCCATAGCTCTATAGTGTGAGGGACTTCCTTGTAATCTGATCTAGTCAAGCTTGCCCTGTCCGCTACTCCTGATGAAAAATATTGAATGGAGGGAGACTTATTACTTACTGTAATGACATCATCCACCGACTGTCCAGATGGCCTCCTCTCTCAAATCCCACCTTACATCATGTTGGAACACCATTATTACCACAGAGGTAGGGGCTATTCCCATTGACCAAACGATTGTTCCAGTCCTCTAGGGAGAGTTAGTTAAAGGACATGCAGAAAAATACTATTTTTCTCTCCTTCCTTCCCCTCAGACAATCCCTTAAGTCTATGCCTGCTCATTTACTTGTCTTCTGATCCCTGATCCCTGATCCCTTTGAAAGAGACAGACAGACAGACAGACAGACAGACAGACAGACAGACAGACAGACAGACAGACAGACAGAACTAGAGAGTGAGAGAAAGAGAGAAAGACCAATAGAAAGAGACAGACAGACAGAGACAGACAGACAGACAGACAGGACTAGAGAGTGAGAGAAAGAGAGAAAGACCAATAGAAAGAGACAGACAGACAGAGACAGACAGACAGACAGGACTAGAGAGTGAGAGAAAGAGAGAAAGACCAATAGAAAGAGACAGACAGACAGAGACAGACAGACAGGACTAGAGAGTGAGGGAAAGAGAGAAAGACCAATAGAAAGAGACAGACAGACAGAGACAGACAGACAGGACTAGAGAGTGAGAGAAAGAGAGAAAGACCAATAGAAAGAGACAGACAGACAGAGACAGACAGACAGACAGGACTAGAGAGTGAGAGAAAGAGAGAAAGACCAATAGAAAGAGACAGACAGACAGAGACAGACAGACAGGACTAGAGAGTGAGGGAAAGAGAGAAAGACCAATAGAAAGAGACAGACAGACAGAGACAGACAGACAGGACTAGAGAGTGAGAGAAAGAGAGAAAGACCAATAGAAAGAGACAGACAGACAGAGACAGACAGACAGACAGGACTAGAGAGTGAGAGAAAGAGAGAAAGACCAATAGAAAGAGACAGACAGACAGAGACAGACAGACAGGACTAGAGAGTGAGAGAAAGAGAGAAAGACCAATAGAAAGAGACAGACAGACACAGACAGACAGAAAGTCTGATTTGAATGCAGGATCCGTACACATACAGACCCATTTCAAACACAACCCTGTGATTCTGCAGATACCACTCCACTGCAGTCTGCAGCATTCTCCGGCTTACTGTGATGTCTGCAGGGAGGGGGTTCCTCCTCTCACCCTCCCTCTGACTCTGCTCTCTCACTCTGATGATGCAGAGAAGATTCTGCCATTAGAGCTGACTGAAGTTCTTTGGGCTGACTCAAACTTTCCCATGAATAATTAACTGATGTCAATAGGGAAAATATCAAGTATATTAATATGGAAGTTAGGATATGGCCAGTGTGTGTGTGTGTGTGTGTGTGTGTGTGTGTGTGTGTGTGTGTGTGTGTGTGTGTGTGTGTGCGTGTGCGCGTGCGCGTGTGTGTGTGTGTGCGTACACACAAAAGAACAGCGTCCATGATCCACCATTGTTGGTTGTTCCCTCTCTCTGTCTCACTACAGCAGGCCTTTGTCATTCTCAGCCTGGTCCGTCTTGTGAGAGGAGTGATGCCAGGCGCCGGATACAACCACCATTTAACAGTCTGGGTGGGGCACGTACAGACAATACCACTGTCCTGAGAACAGAGGTTCTCTGTCACTGGTCATCTGGCAGACAGCACTGGTCATTCACTCAGCTGATTTGGGGGCAGTCAGGACATTGGGGAACTGGAGTAATATTATTTTATAAGGGGAGAGATATTATTGTCTGGACTAGCTGATATTATAGTGCAGTTTGTTAGTTTTGTTGAATAAGCATGGTAGTCACCACATATCAGTAGGGAATAAGCACGGTAGTCACCACATATCAGTAGGGAATAAGCATGGCAGTC
Organism: Salvelinus fontinalis; assembly: GCF_029448725.1. Lineage (NCBI taxonomy): Eukaryota > Metazoa > Chordata > Actinopteri > Salmoniformes > Salmonidae > Salvelinus > Salvelinus fontinalis. The sequence goes on along the minus strand of NC_074678.1, from coordinate 2,858,928 downwards.
ACCACATATCAGTAGTGAATAAGCATGGCAGTCACCATATATCAGTAGTGAATAAGCATGGCAGTCACCACATATTAGTAGTGAATAAGCATGGCAGTCACCACATATCAGTAGGGAATAAGCATGGCAGTCACCACATATCAGTAGGGAATAAGCATGGCAGTCACCACATATCAGTAGGGAATAAGCATGGTAGTCACCACATATCAGTAGTGAATAAGCATGGTAGTCACCACATATCAGTAGTGAATAAGCACGGCAGTCACCACATATCAGTAGGGAATAAGCATGGCAGTCACCCCATATCAGTAGTGAATAAGCATGGCAGTCACCATATATCAGTAGGGAATAAGTATGGCAGTCATCACATATCAGTAGTGAATAAGCATGGCAGTCACCACATATCAGTAGTGAATAAGCATGGCAGTCACCACATATCAGTAGTGAATAAGCATGGCAGTCACCATATATCAGTAGTGAATAAGCATGGCAGTCACCACATATCAGTAGTGAATAAGCATGGCAGTCACCACATATTAGTAGTGAATAAGCATGGCAGTCACCACATATCAGTGGTGAATAAGCATGGCAGTCGCCACATATCAGTAGTGAATAAGCATGGTAGTCACCACATATCAGTAGTGAATAAGCATGGCAGTCACCACATATCAGTAGTGAATAAGCATGGCAGTCACCACATATCAGTAGTGTTTGGTGGCTTTCTCTACTTGTCGTCAAAACATATACTGGTGAAAGTAGATATTTGACAGGTAGTCACCATGTTGTTTACCTGTTTGTGTAAACGCAGCCTATATGTGTCAGTTAAACATGTCTCGAGCCTAACCCTTCCCATAGAGAATTATTTACCGAGTCCCAGTCCATGTCTCATTATTGAGAATATTCATTCAGTGATTTATTTCCTTTGGCAAGTTAACTTCTATTTCATCGCTGTATTTCATCGCCCTACAGTAGTTTGAGAGTGTTTTACCTGTGTTTTAGCGATCATCTCCTCCGAGCAGGTTTTGCAACCCGTCTTCACACCACCCACGCACCACAGCGAGCCTGTAATGACCTGGGTGTCGGGGGGGTGCGAAGTCAAACGCAGGAGACAGCAGAGCTTCAATAAGTTGAGTCCTTTTAATCCCCAACAGTCCAACACAAATGTCCAACACGGACGAACTGGGTGAACATACAATACGGTCCAACGACACGAGCAACAATCCCAGTCCACAAATATAATCTCCACTCCCGAAATCCAAAAGGTATACAAAGTAACAATCCCGCACAAAGACGCCTACGGGCTGGCTGACAAATAAAGCCATACTAATTACCCACTTAACTGAACACAGGTGTAACAAATAAACACATAAGGAGGGGGGAGGAAAAAGAG